>NW_007252251.1:1139315-1139814 GCF_000164805.1 Carlito syrichta | reverse complement strand
AACAAAAACAAAAAAACCCCAGAACTTATTCCTCCTGCCTAACTAACCTTCTACTTGTTGACACATTTCTCCCCTCTCCCAGTCCACCCTCCCCACCAGGCCCCGCGAACTGCTACTCTGCCCTTCACTGCTATTCGCTGGATGTTTCTGGATTCCGCGCACAAGCGAAATCACCTGGTCGCTGGCTCTCGGCGCCCGGCCTGCTTCACCCCGCAGAATGTCTGGGGCTCATCCGTGGAGCCCCGAAGGGAGTTTCCCGGGCTGTTGGAGGGCGGGGTGGCGTCCCGCTGTGCGGACCTGGCCCGCTTTCGGCAGCTCGTTCGACCCCTGGCGGACGCTTAGGCGGGCTCCGTGTCTTGGGGCTGCGGAGGGCGCTGCCGCACACACGGGCCGCGCACGTCTGGGCAAGACCCACCGGCACGTCCAGGACAGGCGGGCGTCCAGAATCAAGGAGGTTGCCTGCTGCGGGCTCGCGGCCATGGAGACAGCCCCGCGGCGC
>NW_007252251.1:1040699-1138839 GCF_000164805.1 Carlito syrichta | reverse complement strand
CTCTGCTGTCGGGTTTTCTCGGCCATGGGAAGTGGAACCGGGGAGGAGAGAAGGGTCTCTCGTTTTTGAATCGGGGTCCCACGCTGTCGCCCGGGCCCAAGCGCCGCGGCACCGCCTCGGCTCAGCGCAGCCTCGGCCTCTTGCGCTCCGGGGATGCTTCTGCCTCGGTCTCCCCGGGAGCTGGGCCTCCAGGCACGCGCCGCCCCACCTGGCTAAACTTATTTTTTCTCTTTGGCAGAGAGGAGGTCTTGCTATGCTGCCCATGCTGGTTTCAAGCCCCTGGGCTCCGGGGACCCTCCCTCCCCGGCCTCCCAAAGTGCTGAGATTACAGGCCTGAGTCGCTGAGCCTGGCCTGAAGGAAGGATTTCGAAATGGTGAAAGGGTATCTTCCTCTTTCTCTTCCCCTTCCCTTACTACTACTACTACTTCTTCTTCTTCTTCTTCTTCTTCTTATTTCCTCAAAAGATGTCAGAAGTTTTCCAGGGCAGGAACCACAGACTGGGAGGCAGCAGACCTGAGTCTGAGTTGAGCCTTTGATGTGTGACTTCAAAAAATCACCCAACTTTTCTTCTTTTTAGTTTAGCTTGGTTTAGTTCCCCCCGCCACACACCCACACATTATTTGTAAAATGAGGAAAATGAGAACCCCGCAGGGTGGTTATAAGTATCACCTACAAGTGAACGGTCTAGGTGAACGCATCGCAGGTGCTAGATGAATCTTTGCTCGGCAATTAGCCAAAACAACCCCTCCAATTTCAGGGAGAAGAGAACGCAGGAAGTCCAGAGAGAAATCAGCACACCAGCTAGAGCCTGGGAACCTAAGGCCGGAACTTCGGCTCCCGTTTCCAGACCAGGGATTTTTCTGTCTTCTCATCGGTGACTTGGAATCCAGTGGACTCACTTGCTTGGAGCAGGAAGACCCAGTCTGAATCTCTGCCGTCATCTTTTCCGGAGCTGAGTACCCTTGAGCACTTCTCTTAGGAAACTTTTTTAAGTTTATAGTTTTGTCATCTACTCTACAAACATTTCTGTGTCTGCAAAGTACGTGCCAGTGACCACAGATGGTGCAAGGAACCCCAATTGGGTAGAACATGATGGAATTCATACATTTGTTTTTTTTGAGTTGGAGTCTCCCTCTTGTCTCCCAGGCTAGGGAGTGCAGTGACACGCTCATGGCCACCCCAGTGTCGACCTGCTGGGCTCTGGGAACCCTTCCACCTCAGCCTTCCAAGTAGCTGCAAGTACAGGTGTGTGCTACCACGCCCGCCTAATTTTCTGATTTATTGCAGAGACATGTTCTCACCATGTTGCCCAGGCTGGTCTTGAACCTCTGAGTTCAGACACTCCTCTCGCCTCGGACTCCCAAAATGCTGGGATTATGGGCTTGAGCCACCGTGCTCGGCGGAATTCATCTTCTTGCTAGAAGTCCTTACATACAATATATGCAAAAATAATTAACCAGTTTGTTGGCGGTTCTAGGGCGTGGTGGAAGGAAGAGTTCTGTTTAATGTTGGGAGCACCCACCGGATCCTCCTACCCTTCTCTGTCTCATCCCACCTCTCCCCCACCCCCTTTCCCAGACTGACACTTTCTCTGCCCAGCTGCAGAAAGCGTTAACTGACAGCTCTCAGCTGAGCCCTCTCAGCTGAAGAGAGCCACTTCCCTGCAGAGTCTTGTTCCCTTCCCAGGAGCAGATTATGTCTGATGACTGATCTGGTTAGGGTTTGAGGGCCTGGTCCATCTGCTTCCATTTGGGGCTTTTCTCTACAGAGCCTTGCCAGCCTCACAGATTCCTGTGAATGGGCTCAGGCCTGTGTGAGGATTTCACTGCAGTCCAGTGTCTCTCCCTGCCCAGTCCTATACTCTTTACTCCCTCATGAGAGTGCTTGGCAGTAAACCTCCTGTGGGAAAATCTCCATCTAGGAGTCGGCTTCTCAGGGAACTCCACGCTGAGGCAGAAGTGATCATGCCAGATGGCCGCTTTGTAGCATCATTCGAACAGCACCGTCAAGGACTCTTCGGCACAATGGCTGTCCCCTGTGGCCAGTCACTGTCATAGTCACTGAGCAAACAGAGGGGAGGCCTGAAAGCAGAAACACCTGTGGTCGCTGTAATCTGAACAAGAAGAGAGGACGATCTGAATTATGGTGAAGGTGTGAGTACTTAAGAGTCATAATTGAGAGGGCGAGGTGACAGATCGGGCTAGGTTAGGTGACAGGTAGCCAGCCATACAGAATGAGTGCCAGGTTTTCTGGCTTGGGCATCTTGGATCTCTGTCAAAAGAAGCTGAGTTCCTCAGGTCTCCTTCTCAAGCCTGAAGGTCTAAGTGCCAGAAGCCCATTAAAATATTTTTGGTTGGCTGGGCTTGGTGGCTCATGTCAATAATCCCAGCACTTTGGGAGGCTGAGGTGAGAGGATTGACTGAGCTCATGGGTTTGAGACCAGCATGGGCAGCTTGGCAAGACCTCATCTCGCCAATAAATAAAAACAATCAGCCGGGCATGATGGTGTGCGTCTGTCATTCCAGCTACTTGGAAGACTGAGGCGGAAGGATCACTTGAGCCCAGCAGGTCGAGGCTGCGGTGGCAGTGAGCGTGCCACTGCCCTCCATCCTGGGTGACAGAGTGAGACTCCGACTCAAAAAAATAAAAATAAAATAAAATAAAATATTTTTGGCTAAGAGCAGCATCACTTTTTCTGGACCATTTTTTAAGATGTTTTTCCCCCTTAAGTTGTGAGTTTGGCTTTGCAGTGGCCAGAGACACGTAGCTCCTGCATCCTGCATACACACACACACACACACACACACACACACACACACACACACACACACACATATGCTCGGGGAGAGATTTACCTTTTCTATTCTGAGGATCCATGGTAGCCTGGGCACCCTCCTATGGGTACCCGATGGTTATCTGTTGAATGAATAAAAAAGGAAAGAACGGCCGTGACCCAGGGAAGAACCCAGTTTTCATCATGGAAGATGGGGAAGAGGCCAGCCAGGGGAGTAAGACGACAGTCATTGTCCATTTTGGAGCTATCTGTCCCTCTAGTCGGCTGATGTGTTCCTTCTGCTTGTGTCTCTTGTGCCTTTCGTTCGTTCTAGTCTCACGGCAGCAGCCGGAATGATCCCGTTAGGACCTGGCCACGCCGTTCCTCCCCTGCAGCCTTCAGTGGGCTTCTCAAGCCGCTCCCACGGAAGGCAAACGTCCTGACAACGATGCCCGACGTTTGTAGTACAACCCTCCCCTTTCTGTTCATGCCCGCCCCATCCTTGCATTCCAGCAACTTTGGAGGCCTGCCTCCGGGGCTCTTCCCTCTGCTGTTTGCTCGGCCTCGAGTGCTCCTGTTTCCGTTCACCCACACAGCCCCCTCATTTCTTTTGGGGCTTTTGTTCAAACATCAACTCCTCAGCAGCCCATGACTCTTTATCTCCACTTTCCATCACTTTCCCCTGCTTTGTTTTTCTCCTTTTCCCTTTGAGAACGTGTTTCGCTTCTTCATCCGTTTCTTCCACTAGAATCCAGCATCCCCTGGCCGGCATTTTAAAAGCTCTTGATCACTGATCTACCGCCATGACTTACAACAGTGTCTGACACACAGTAGGCACTCAAAAAAAAAATTCGTTGAATGAACCAGGGCAACCGTGCCTCAGATGGTCAATCCCAGAAGACACGGGCAAGCGTCGTGACCTGCTGTGACTGCCTCAGGGATGCTGTTCCAGTTTGGGGACCCGGGCTTGAAGAAAATGACAACCTCAGTTTCCAGGCTGCTTGGGATGTTTGCGTCTGAACTCAGGCACCATATTGGTAGGTGGTCAAAGAAGCTTGTGATGAGGCCTGTGGGAAAAAGACCCCAGGCCCTGGCTCACAAAACCAAATGCTTGGAAACAAGAGGTGCGATGGGATCTGTGGGATGATGGCGACCCCTGAGAACGCCGCCAAGGTTGTTCCAGCTTCATCTTAGTTTCTGTCAGGACTTCATTCTAAATGGAGTGGGTCAAAATAAGAGAAATGGACTGTCTCTGTTCTGAAGGCTGCGAGTCTGAAACCAAGGCATTGCCAGGACCGTGCTCTTTCTGATGGCTCCAGGAAAGGCTCCTTTCTTGCCTCTTCCAGTTTCTGGCATGCTTTGGCTCACTCTGGTCACATGACCATTTCCTAAGTGGCAGAAGCCTAGCCTCTGGAAGCTCCTGGGCTCCTGTTTCAGAGCTAAACTACTAAAAGGGACAGAAAGAGGTTTCCTATGGTCTCAAGTTTAAAAACCCTAGGGGGGTGATAATTGGCTCGACTTGACTTGGGTGTCCATCTCTGAACTGTCTTCACTGATGGAGTGGATATGAGAAAAGGGAGCAGCTCCCTAGCGAACAACAGGGTTGGGTGGACGAAACCGAAGCCCTCAGGGAACAAAAAAACATGCGATAAGTGACTCCGAGCAAAATTTTATACTTAACCGATATGCTCATCCAGAAATGTGCATGTCAAGCATTATCCCTTAAAATAATTTGCCTTTTGGAATGCTTCACATCACACTCCTGACACAATGTCTAGAAATGAGTAGGCTTGTATTCTCCAGTACGTGTGATTGACCTCAGTGAATCATTTTGTGTTGGCCAGTGTATTCACGATGAAACACAGTCGCTAACAACAAGAGCTAATATTTATTGAAATCTTGTTCAAAGTAAGGCATATTTTAAGTGCTTAAGCATGTATTAAAACGGTTAATCCTCACATGCATTGGAGGTGTGTATTGTCGTCCCAGGTAACAGAAGAGAAAGCTGAGCCACAGAGAGGTTAAGTAACATCCTGAGGTTACATAGCTCAGAAGAGGCAGTTAGGTTTTAAGCACAGCAGCCTAGTCCCAAAGCTATGCTTCTGACTTCTTCACAAACCTACCTCGATTATGATCTGCAATTAAAACCTGGCCTGTCGTCAGTTTCCTGTCTAATAACCAAATCATTTAAACCTATCCATATCAATCTCCTATTAGGACCACACTGAAATACAAATTTAATGAGTAAATGTGTGGAACAGCATATTGGGTAAGGGCAAGAAACCCCGTAAGCAGGTGTACCATTGGTAACTGACTCATCTATTTATTTATAATATTTTATTTTAAAGATGTGGGGTACCATTCAGGATCTGACTCATCTTTTCTTAGGCCACCCCAGCCACACAATTAAAAAAAGCTGAGCTCCAGATGACATAATTGACTCCACGTAAGGGGCATGTAGTTTGAGAAACACTATTAAATGCCAGACTCGCACTCAGTCTGCTAACACTGGGATTGGCACTCTGTGACCAGAATGCCGGAAGAAACAAGAGATTCACGGTCCCCATGCTACGTTGATGCTGGAACATATGTCACGGCAAGCATTTGCAGCGAACTGTGTAAGTTGTGTTCTGCACTGTTTTATGTATGTGTGTGTTGGCAACTATAGCTGTAATGAAATATATCATCAACTTTGTATTTAAACATAACAGCTTGGGGCTTGGAAATGGGAAAACAGAAGGAAATTACGAGTGCTCATTACAATGAAAGGAACTAAATGCAGATGGCTGTAATGGAAATGCAGCAGACAGAAATTTGGTACTGTATTTACGTATAAGCAATTCAGCCATGAATGAAAAAATGAGATGTCTTTTTCACCTGTCAAATTGGCAAATATTAAAAAAAATAAAGTTTTTGTGAAAAGCAAATGGAATGAATATCCTTGTGAACTGGTGAAGGGACAATAAATTGGCATCCACTTTCAACTGTGCCATTTGGATGTGTGTGAGCTTCATTAGGTGTCTCCAGCTTTTGATCCTGCATTCCATTACTAAGAATTTATCCCAGGATTTTTGTTCAAGAATGTTCATTGAAGTCTGCTAATAGCAAGACACTACAAATAGCTACAATATATCATTTGAAAGGTTGTTTTTTTTTTTAAAGTATTTTATTGACCTAAGAAAGACAAGTCATAAAAGAAAAAAGTGATCGAATTTATCATATTAAAGTTCTACGTTTCTTTGTATCTGGAATTACAGATGGCTTTTATCTTCTGAATTTTCCAAATGGCATCTATTGCTCCATTAACTTTTTAAATAAAGGCATATAGTACATTCAAGATGCTTAAAGTGTACAGATTTTATATGTACAAAACAAAAGATGTATGTTACACCCTGAAGAATATAGTATTTTTATCGTCCCCTTCCCGGTCGATAATACCCACTCCCCAAATAATCAGTTTTGACTTCTAGCACCATTGATCAGTTTTGTCTGCTTTTCATCATCATATAACTGTCATCCACCAGTATTAACTCTACTGTGCCGGTCTTCATTCACTGAACATACTGTCTGTGGGATTCAACCATACTTTTGCATGGATTGCTCCCTGTAATTTTAATTAAGGTTTTTTCCCATTGTCATTGCTCTGTGACATCCCATTGTATGAATCCACCATAATACATTCATCCACTTGACTGCTAATGGAAATTCTTGTATGTATCCTTTGATCAACAAATGCCCTTCTTTTCCTGGGGACAGCTCTAAGAAAATAGTTGCTAGGTTTTCGAGTAGGGAAATATTTTTGGCTTTAGCAGTTTAGCGGTTTCCACTTTTCCCACCTGTCCAGCAACCTTCGTCTAGAGAATAGTCACCACCCTAAGCCAGCCTCTAATTTCCACGCTATTTGTTTCTTTATCACGCCCCATGCAGAATGTGTAGACGGGTCTTTGCTGTTTCACGGTCCCTTCTCAAAACATGCCACAGCAACACAGCACAAGCCCACCTTCCTCAAAGCACACCCATGCATTTCTGTTCATTTCTGCGTTTCCATTCCTAGAATCCAGTGCCAAAATGACTCCAATAACTCCAAGTTTACCTGTGCATGAGTTCTGGCATGGTCAAGCTTTACCTTTTAATTTCTAAAATTTGGAATCTATAGAAAAAAAGACAAAGGTCTTCTCTTTTAAAAACTTTTATTAGGCATTGTTAAATGACATTGCATGATGTATGGCACACATCATACAGTAAACAGCACTCCACAGTAACCCATACGATATAGCTCATACAATCACATACTTTGATTCCCATTACAGTTTTCATCCGGGTATCTTTATATTCTCCCATGCAATCTGATCTCATAATTAAGACTACTCTTCCATTCTAAAACAACCCACCAAAAGTAAGTTTTATTTATGTTTCTTTTCTTTTCTTTTTTTAAAAAAAGCCCAACCACAACAAACGGTCATTGGGACACTACTGAAAGTCGGTCATTAGACTCCAAAGTATCGCAAGGTATCCATCTTTTGAAAAACCTGGCCCTAAAATTTGTATGATCTGATACTTGGGTTGCTTTTACTGCCAGCAGCAAGTGAGACTGTGTTTACCGAGAAGGAGCAGTACATTGACACACATCCACTGAAAATTCTTGAGGTAATAGATTTTTAAATTTCACTGCTTAAAAACAAAATCCGTTAATTTCTAGGTCCTGTCCAGCAGGACCTATCTGTTGGCAGGAAGATTTTTTTTTTGTCAAATATTTACACATATTTGCATATACAACCTGTCTTTGTCTTTTCTAAGCACATGGTTTATTTTAATTATTCATCATACATTCATCAGGAACAGTTGACATATATTATGACACATAAAAAACACCACAAAACCAGCATTTTTGTATAAAGCTAAAA
The DNA here is from genome assembly GCF_000164805.1 of Carlito syrichta. Classification (NCBI taxonomy): domain Eukaryota; kingdom Metazoa; phylum Chordata; class Mammalia; order Primates; family Tarsiidae; genus Carlito; species Carlito syrichta. Next base: position 1,131,161 of record NW_007252251.1, on the reverse strand, counting down.
CAAAGGCACAGACCAAGAAGAGAAAAGTAACATACAAAATAGTTTGACGTCAATAAAGCTTACTGTGAATGAAGAGCATGTACAAAGTGAACACCACGGATCTCCAGCATCTGTATGGAAGTATATTACTGATAAAACATCGCCAAAGACAAGATGTAGGGAACTGGTTAAGTACCATATAGTTACTTTTATTTTTAGTGCTTTTCATAAAGTGATTTTGTCCTAATTGGAGCTGTAGATAAAACTGGTAGCCATTCCAACTCTTGCTTTAAACTTAATTAGCATTCTTCTTTTTGTGGTTTAAATGTATTTCATTTTCAATGGCCTCAATTTACGGTATTCAATATCTATTTTTATACCTAAACTTGAAAGTAAACAATAAGTTTAAGAAAAATGCATCGGCTAACCTCTGTTCTAGAGCTAATACAGTAGAGTAGGTTAGCAAATGCAGCCTGTATACCTCCCTAAAGATATACTGTCTCCCTAGCACTTTACTTAGAGGGACCAAAGAATACACAGAGAAAATATATGGCTCTTTAGATAAGAAATAAAATCAGGTGGAAAAAATAAGGCACTGATAACACGTATATGTTATATAGTCATCACACAAAGCACCATATGGAAGATTAAAGGGATTATACATTAATGCTACCGGAAAATGGTAATAAACCCAGTTTTCCTGGTTTTATTCACTAATTTCTTCCTTTCTTTTCAGTAATTAATGTATCAACACTAAAGTGGTGTGGAAATTATATGCTAAAACCACATTTCATGAAATCAACAGCATGAAGTAATCTTTTGGAGATAAGAAGTGATTGTTTTAACAATGTAAGAAATTATATCTTTTAAATTACTCATATCCCAACATTTTCATCTCAGCAGAATTTGTTTTATCTTTGCAACTTCTTTTCAGATAATTCTGCATAAGAATATTAACACTATTTAAAAATTTTATTCCTACTTGCCTGTTTCTTAAAATATATTCAAGATGGTTTCTCCTAAATAGTTATGTGAACATCAAAGTTAACAGTATAACTAATGAAATGGAGAAAAAGTTAAAAAAAAACTATACATTTTTCAATGTAATTTTTTTTTTTTTGAGTTGGAGTCTCACTCTGTTGGAGCTCCCGGGCACTGCAGCCTCGACCTGCTGGGCTCCGGCGATCCTTCTGCCTCAGCCTTCCAAGTAGCTGGAACTACAGGCGCGCGCTACCACGCCCGGCTCATTCTTTGATTTATTGTAGAGATGAGGTCTCACCAAGTTGCCCAGGCAGGTCTCGAACCCGCGGGCTCAGGCAATCCACTCACCTCAGCCTCCCAAAGTGCGGGATTACAGGCTGAGCCACCGAGCCCGGTTATTTTTCAATATAATTAAAAAGAATCAAAGAAATCTCTTCAACCAGGCTCATTTTAAACATAAAAAAAATTATGACATTATTTGGAAAGTGGCTACAAATTTTACAGAAAACATATATAATGAAATGATGGACAAGATCTGCTACAAACTGCTAGTTAAAATTATTCACCTTAAAATTAAGAAATTTATCTTCATTTTCTATTGTCAAATAGAATTACAATGGGATATATTCTGATATTTAAATAGAAGATGACAATCCTTAAACTGCAATTTCTGAATATACAGTAATAAAAGATTAAATACCCAAATGTTTTTCTTTTTAGTATTTTACACTCTTTATGAAAAAAGAATGCAAATAGTTTAGTAAAAGTTTTGAAATAGATACACATAGATATAAATGTTTCATGAAAATGTCTTATAATTAATTTTGTTTAAAATAGAAACAAAACAGCTAACTCTCATGGCTTCTTAATAAATAATGTATTAACTTAGTAAAATTTTAATGCCACTGATTTTGTGTACCTTCTACACAATTCATTTCTGTGACCTCTCAGAATTTACAAGTTACTATGCTAACAATTGCTTCCATAAGCAACAAGATTGTCAGTTTTCATATTAAAAATCTGTAACACATTGTCCTTGTCAAGGTAAATGATGATATATATGTGTATATACATACATATACACACACACACATATATATGTATATACACATATATATTTATATACAGGGTGCCAAAAAAATGTATACACATTTTAAGTTATGACGCTTACTAAAAAGATGGCGTCAGTCAAATGAATGCTAGCATCACCATGTGATACACAAGACAGCCAAATAAAATGGTGGAAGCACGGTTGAGTGAACATGATACTACAGATTGCTACTGTAATTCAATTTAACTTCAAAAAGTAAAACATAGGTAACATCACTTAAAGTGTATATACATTTTTTTGGCACCGTGTGTGTGTGTGTGTGTGTGTGTGTATACACACCCACACACCTTTTATTTTCTAGGTTTCACATGATATATATGAACTATAAGGTGGGTCTACTTTTAAAATATCATCTACAGAATTTTAACTGTGATGAAAAGGATTAAATAACAAAAGTAAGCTATTAAGGAGTTGCCACAGGGACCTTATACAAAAAATAGGTCTTAGAAAAAGGGTTTGTAGTCAGCTGATATAAAGAAAAAACAAAACAAAACATGATACTTAGGCTGGGCGCAGTGGCTCACATCTGTAATCCCAGTACTTTGGGAGGCCAAGGTGGGAGGACTGCTTGAGTCCAGGAGTTTGAGACCAGCCTGGGAAACATAGCAAGACCTCATCTACCCCGCCAACGCAATCAGCTGGATGTGGTGATGCACGCCTGTCATCCCAAGTACTCGGGAGGCTGAGGAAGAAGGATGGCCTGAGCCCAGGAGGTTGGGCTGTAGTGAACGGTGATCCTGTTACTTGCACTCTGGCTTGGGGGACAGAGTGAAACCCCAGCTCAAATAAAAAAAAAAAATCATACTTATCTAGAATTTTCTTTATAAAGAAACACAAAGCATGCCAATTCTCTATAGACTGAAAACATTGATGTATTTAGATACTATTTGTTTGAAACAAAAATATATTTGGATATTGAGGAAGTCATATGTTAATAAAAATGACATTTTTAAGAATTGGACTGGATTACTGAGAATATTTCCCAAGTTTGGGCACGGAGTGAACATCTCACAGATTGGCAGGGAACTGAGAAGCAGCATAAGCTTGCCAGCCACAAGAATCTAAAATGACATTATTCCAGCAATTTCTGGGGCACTTTAATACCCGCTTGATCTATATTGAACTTTTCCATGTCATGTACTAAACCTAAATATTCGAGTGTGACTTTCACCTAATCAATAGAAAAGTCGAACATTTGCAAATGGCAATGTTGTCTCCAGAATAGGGCTATTATCAGTTACATTCAATATGATCTACTTTAGATTATCAAAAATCTAATAATGTTCACAGAGTGTGAATTCATGATGGAATCATATATACAAATGCCACACTATATAAATCCATCCCAAGCCCAAGCTGGAGGGCTTTTGCCGAAATAAAAGCCATAAACCATAACCATAACCCTTTCTGGATGATGGATTCATGACCTGGGGTCAGGCTGGATGAATGTTCACACAAGCTTTCTGTTCAATTAACAGGCAAACACAATATTGATCTCATGACATTCATGAAGCGAATTCTAAAGCTTGGATTCAGAGTATTACTAGACCCTCTGATCCAACTGTTATCTTCTCCTTCACTTGACTTACTTCTTGGCAGAGGGCTAAGCAGTGTTCTCCAACTCCTACTAAGAGGAAGGAAAAGTATTCCAGGTACTCCTGATACATTTCAACTTACAGATAAAACAAACCAGAGTTAAACGATGGAGTCCTTTCACTGAGGTTCATTTCATTAGAACGAAAGGAGTTAATGGTGAGAAAGAATTTATCCCACACTTGGCTACGATGGGAAGAAGACTGCCCAGACAAAAAGCAAGATAATCAGTAAATCTAAGAGAAAATAGGAACTTGATGTTCAAGCATGTGGTATCATTTTACAAGAAGAAAAGAAAGTCATTTAGTATCAATGATGGAACAGAGGGACAAAATATGGCACAAAACTAAACAAAAAAAGCCAAAAAGTATAGCCTGTGTTAATAAGTCTGAATAATCTAAGTGATGCAAACTTAAATATCCCCAATGAAATTTCCTTTAGAAGACAAAAAAGTACAAAAAAAAAAAAAAAAGGCAGTGGCAATGTTTGGTGTATTTAAAAAAATAATAAGGAATTACCTTTTAAGTCCATAGTGTTATTTTCAAAAGTCACTTCTTTAGCCAAAATATATAGTTTGTAATGTGCATAATTACATGCTTCTAAGATATGTGATATATTAAAGCTTCAGTGAATACGTCAAGTAAACCCTTACAATAGTCTGACCCTACTGTGACTTTGTTTCTTGGATTTGAATAAAGTTCTGGCCTCACAGCAGTGATGTACAGTAGACGACCCAGAAACACTTGGCTATAAAATGTGTTAGTTCTCGTCTCAGAACCAGAGTAACAAAGGTATCCCACTGCATTTCTCTCCTAAAGGTTCGCATCATTGGTTTGTATCCAAAAGGTAACATTCCTCAATCTTAAAATACTCCTCAAGTTTTGGAACTCTGATTTCATCCAGATTATACTTTAATGCTTCCATAAAATTATTTCAGTTTTATCAAAGTAATAATTGTGGATACATCCATTAAACATTCAGTTTTGAGCTGGGGTCAGGGGTGCATGCCTATAAATCCAAGTTAATTCTGAGGCTGAGGAGGGAGAAGAGGTAGGATTGCCTGAAGCTGAGAGTTTGAGAACAGCCTAGACAACAGAGCGAGACTCTGAAGATGTGATTCTGGAACTTATTTTCCATATTAGGAGGAAAATGTCATAATTAAATTACAATAATTTAAAAACAAAATATGCTCAAGTTGGAGATTGGTGGTGGTTTTATCGTGTTTCTAGTCAGGGAAACTGCTTTTATAGAATTCATGAACTATGAAATTGCAATTAAAAATTTCAGTAGAAATTAACTTAATATCTTAAACAAATATTCCAACTACATTATTAAGGTAGCATTTACTAAGTATTCTGTACTATATCTGAGATACGGATGACCAATTTCCAGGATTACCATAATTTCAGAAATTGCTACTTTTTTCAGGTTATGTTTTACTTATTTTAAACCTTGACCTTCTGATTCCTCCCAGATTTAAAGAGATGACACATACTTGCTAACAAGTTATTCTATTGTCTCCATTGAAATACATGTATCAGTTGCTTTGTTGTTAAATTATTAAAAATGACATGAGCATTTTAAAGTGCATTATGGGATTTTAAGGCTATTTTTATAACAGATATGAACGCAAAACAATAAAGCTGACCACAGGAAAAATTACTTTCAATAGTGGAGATAGGTCTCAGGCATAAATATGAAAGGATATACAATCCAATGTGAAAACTCACATTAAGGCATATGTGCAGCTTGCTTCTAAAATTAAAGTCTAAAAATATTTTTAGCATACATTTTATTTTTGTCCTCAGCAGAGTACGCCAATTAATGCTATTTAGACCATTAACTATTTATGGTCTAAATTATAAGTTTAACAGGCAGCGTCAAAGTCTAGTGTTAAAAACAATTGCATTTAACACGGGGGCAGCTGGGTCGATGACCTGGCAGATGTGCTCTTAGGGTTCTGAGGCTTCACACATGCCAGAGTGAGTTCTGCATCATCTCCCATATCTTGTCTTTTGTTTCAGTGAAGACAGGAAGTTAGAAGAACAGAGGTGAGGCGAAAAATGAGGCTAGGGAAGGGGCGCCAGGAACTGAAAGAGACGACAGTAGTTTATAGGTATTTCAGGAGAGCACTGGGCTTTATATTTGGGGGAAAGAATTGAAAAATAAAGGCTCAGTCAGGGCCTTGGGATTCAAGAGATGGTGGGTCCCCTGACAGGCACTGCTGACTCTTGATACCACAGCAGAAAAAGTACAATTAAAGATATCATGCTGTAACCTGACTGGTGTTTAATTATCTTTGATTGTTTTCCTGTCTGTTCTACTCTCAGGAGACAAGAGCACCTAGGAGCAGATCACGGTCCTGGCAACAGGATGTTGCCTGTACCAAAAGCTTTGACCCCTCTTTTATTCTTATTCCACACTGAGAAACCATTGAGATTTTTTTGTAAAATGAATATTTCATGTTATTTTGTAACTTACAATCATCACACCAAACCACTAAATCTTACACAATCTAATTTATGTTTCTCTGAATTACTGTGGGCACTTATAATTGCCACACACTGCTTCCGACTTTTCACAAAGGTATAAGAAAGTTCCTCTTGGGCCATGGGCACAAAATGGAGAGTGTTTTTAAAAAGGTGACAGACATTATCAATCGGTTTGAGTATTTCATTTAAATTGCTCAAGTTTTAAAACGAGGCAATCCAAAAATCCATTTGTCTTTCTCACGTTACCTTACAGTCACCTCATCCCATTTTATTTTTATTGGAAAAAGAGTTTCTCTTATAAGTTTTGACAATATATTTATTTGACTAATCAGGCAGAAAGGAAATTATCCTTCAAAAGATGCCTTTCTTTAAAAATTATGCATTCCTGTACAATCTTTCTTTTATCCAAAAAAAAAAAAGATCTCAAATACATTATTTCTAGGATCTCAGTTCCTGAAAAATGACTTAAAATATTTATTACAAATTTCGTTAAAAAACAAAAATTTAAAAACTTATAACATGTTCGACAAAAATAGATGCAAAAGGGTCTTCACCAATGCTTTCTTTGTAATAGCGAAGTGAAAACAATCTTGACGTCCATTCAACTAATTCAGTAAATTAAAGTACAGCTCTACAATGAACTACAGTCATTTATAAAAGAAATCTATTGAAGGTAAATAGATTTACAAAACTTTTATGGAAAGGTGTTACTGATATATAATAAAGTGAAAAAGAGTCACAGCACAGTAAGAATATTATTCTATTTATATAAAATGAATACACACATGGACATATACATAAACACACACACTTATGTGTATACTTGTAGAAAGTGTTTGAAAGGACACCTACCAAACCATCAACAGTGGTTACCCCTAGAAAATAAGGGGTGGGGTAAGAAGAGAAATTTGCATTTTATAAATTCTTTTTTTTTAAAAGTAGTATATATTAAATTTACAATAAAAATATATAAAAATGACAAGCCTTGAATAAAAAGATATTTATTTTATGTGCACACTTCTTTTTCTAAAGCAGTTTTTAGAATTTATCCCAAAAGTTGCGACTATTGTTTTACCTTCAAAATTGGCACTGACATATAAATAATACTTTTTTCTTCTCTCATTCTAAGATCTTCATGAAATTTAGTTTTTTGTTTTTTTTTTAAAATCACAATTACATTAAGTAACCAGTGGGGAAAGGCTTAATATCTATCATCCTTTAAAGAGAAAAAATGCATACGTTAATTTAAAAAGCTATGCAATAGAAAAATGAGAGTTTTGTGCAACACAATGTGCACTATTTCAAGCACTGATGAAACAGCCTTCATTGAAAACAGACACCACTTTGTAATGGGTATACTGGAAAGTTTTCCAAATAATATAAAAATACCTCCAAAAGATAAGTTACTTAAAGAAAGAAATAAAAATCCCTGAGTAGGCCAAAGATAACAGATACAAGAGCCTAAGAAAATAGATTATCTAAGACCAGAGAGTATATTATTCAGCCAGTTGGTACAAATGTATATGGCAAATGTATTCATATGCAGTTATGAGAATATGTTCTATCTGCCATATATGATATCCATATATCAAACACACACAGATCTGCTAGATTTAGAATCCGTGCTATTCACATACTGGCAAGCCTAAGTCCAGGAAAAATGAATTTACAAGACATAAGGACTTTTATGACAGAAACACGTGCATTCGGGTGAGAAAAATCTCCTTCTTTCGTTATTAGTACTAGAGCACTTAAAACAGGCACTCAGTAAGTATCTGCCAAATGGATAGTTGGATGGACGAATGAAATGAGAAATTTGTAAAACTAGAGCATCACTGTTTTTCGCATTATGATACACTTTAGAAATACGCTGTTCCAGAACCATAAACGTCACACCCTCCTCTAACTACAAATAGACAACTAGTCCAGAAGCTGTAGGATAGCTATTCTGTATTATTCAGAAAGGTTGAAAACACAGGGTCTTGCTATTAATGCAAATAAACTTCACTTTTCAGTCCAAACAAAAAATAATAAAATGTTCTTATGCAAAATTCTGGAGCCCAATGAAGACAGACTATCTATGTGAATGCATGTTTTATCACACAATCTATTTCAAATCAGACAGGGTTGCTGACAAATAAATGCATATCTATGACAGCAAATTTTAAGAATTGGAGACAATTAGAAACTTTAGACTTCTTAGGGATCTTTTTTCCTGTCTACAGCTGAACTTTTATGATGAAAACAGAAGACTATCATAGTTCAGTTGCCTGTTCTTATTTTTAAAGGTTTCTCAGCTTGAGGAAAACTTTCTGAAAATATTTCCTTCATTTTTTGTTTTTTTTCCCCCAAAGTAGGTCATATTTCAGATAAACTCATGAACATAAAAGTTTTCAAATTACTGCTCCAAAAGAAGATTCCAACAAATCATTATGTATAAGAAAAATCCTTCAAAACGATTGTTTTAATGAAAAACTTGACACACAAAAAATAAAAAAGAGAGGAAGAGAGGCGAGGGAAGTGGATGGGGTATTATTAAATAATGTAAAACCTTGACTTAAAGCAAAATTATCTGTAATTACAAGTTGGCTAAAAAAGTTAGCAGAATAGGGACTTGTTTAAAGGCTTAAGCAGTTTTCTCTACAGCAAACGTGTTATTTGGAGTAAATAATTCCATGTGAAGGATTTATCCACAGAGTGAAGCACAGACGCCAAAATATAAGAAATCTGAAAAGACTGAATATCTGGGTCTTGAGAGTTTCCTAAAAGCAAGTTTTGTCAGTTTGTAAAGTTTAATCCTCCTTGGCATACACTGCACAAATTTCTGCGCGTGCGTGGCAAAAAGAGAGAGAGCAAGAAATAGAAAGGGTCAACATCAAATAGCCTGTTGTCTTCATTGACTTTAATTCAATACATTACCAAATTATGCCCACAAAGGAACCATCATCTTTAAATAGGCCTATGAAAGTGTGGAAAGATAATGTAGAGGCATGGGATTAAGTAAGTTCAAGGTTATTAGACCGAGTTTCGATATATATTTATATACATACAACATTCACACCCCTAAACATGTATACTTCAGTAACTCAGGATTCTTCCCACTAATCTAGTTTCATTAGTTCCCTTTTGGACACTGACATTTTTAGCAATTACAGCATCTGAAAGATAAAGGAATTATACTGCTTGGGCCACAGAAGAGAACAGGTGCACTCATTGAACTCTTCTGAAAAGTGGTCTTGCTTGTTGGTACTGACAGAACTTCAGCTATTCACACCAAGTCTCACAAGATGGCCTGGAGGGAGATTCAGGGCTCAAAGGTCCAAGCAATGCTCAGAAGAGGTGTGCTCAGAACAATTCTGAGGATATTAGTTCTTAATTAAAACATTTTCTTCCAAGAACAACAAAGATCGGAGTTATGATCTAGATGTTTATAGTTTATGAAAGTGACCATTTTTAAAAAGCAGCAATTTGTTTAGGCAAAAGACAGGATGCCATGTTGGGAGTGCACCGTAGCTAGAGGCATTGTGGCCTGTGGGAACCACAGGGAGTCGAGAAGGTAGAAGGCTCCTCTCACGTTTTGCGCGCCATTCTGTACAGCTCATGCTGGGACCAGCTTAGTTAGATGACATAACCTGCGTTTTACCAGTGCATACCTGTCCGTGATCGTTTTCTCTGTTTTTTACAAAGGCAATAGATGGGAAATACAAATAAACCTAGGGATTAAAAAAAATTAACATTAGTTAGGATGGGAGACATCTAGGTTTATATATTCAAAATCTTCCATTTTTATTTACAAATCAACAAATAATAATTATTTAGCAATACCTGAACATGAAAAGATTTTCACTTTAGCTTTTCCTCCCTTTAGCCTTTTCTTCCTCAGTGACACCAGTTTAAAGTGGACTAGTGCTTTCTATTGAAATATCAAACCTTAGGTTTAAATCTTTATTTTCCACAGTCATATCATTTGCACAATATGATAACCAACTTCAGTTTACTTAAGAACACAGGCTGTGGAGCCAATTGCTGGTATTGTTTCCCAGTGCTATCATTTATGAGGTCCTAGTAAGCCTAGGAAAATGCAGATAATAGTATCTACTTCATAATGTCATGGTTCATTGCAAGGACTTAAATGTCAGATGCTTTATAATTCTATGTCTTGCAATGCATGACTTGCTAAATAGAAGTTTACATACGACAATCATTACAGTTAACAACAACAATAACAACAACAACAAAACCCATCCACTGCATGGCACGATGACCAGTGCAGCCTTTACTTATAGCACTGAGTTTAAAATTCGCTAACACGATGGTTCTGAACGCGTGATCCCTGAGCTGGTAGCAGCAGCATCACCTGAGAACTTTAAAAAAATACAAATCCATAGACCCTGCCCCTATTCTGGGTCAGAATCTGCAGGTTGGAGCCAGTGATTTGTGTTTTAAACAGCCCTCCAGGCTATTCTAAAGCATGCTGGAGTATGAGAACGAACTGCTTTAAGATACATACTTTGACATACTTGAGTAAATAAAACTATACAAATCACTGGAAGGTTTCCCATTTGTTAGTGCTCAAATGTATGTTGGGGTCTACGTTCCTATACACATTGAAGGTATCTTTTTCAGCCAGGGCATCTTTTTTTATCTTAAAGATGTGGGGTGCAATTCGGGGTTAGATACATGATACCCCCCCCAACTTGGTAGTGTCCAACTACTGCCAATCCCTTTCTCACAGTATTATGATAAATGTTCAGGGTCCGCTTATGAATGAACATATGTAGTACTTGGATCTCTGTTACTGTGATAGATCACTGAGTATTATAAACTCTAAATTCATCCACAGTTTTGTTTTTCTTTACGGCTACGTAATATTCCATTGTGTATATGTACCACATTTTCTTTATCCAACTGGCAGAGTGCCCCAGGGCATCTTTTACTGGCCCAAACCAAACATGTAAGGGTGGACAACAGCTTCTTTTCCTTGATGATCCAACCTGAACTCAGAATTGGAAAAATTCAGTTCTAACCCACTTAACTCTGCCACTAATATACTAGTTGTATTATCCTTGGTATCAAAAGGGGTTGATAATGCTTTACAAAACACATGAATCAGAGTGTTCATAGACTGAAAAATTCACAAATACATTCTCCAGGAAAACATTTAAAACGTAAGAAGATCAGCTATCTAAAGCAGGCACTGAACAGAAATCATGTCCACTTAATAACTGATGCACATTATTACATTTACACTCATATTCTATCAATGATCCTCAGAGAGTTCTAATCTAAGATATGTGAAGCATTTCTTACCGATTACAACCGCTATGGCCCCTAGTGCTAATCCCAAGACCAGGATTAGAGGTGCAATGAATAATTTTCCAGCTGGAAAACAAAAGGCAAAATAATTTAAAGAGTTTCGAAGCTAATTTGCCAAACAATTATAGTAAAGCTGTTTAAATACCACAGAGTATGTTATTTTTTAAAGTCTGATTACAATTAAGACTATATTTTTCTAAGAAATGTGTTGGGTCATGTAGAACAGATACACATCTGTGGTAACTTCACTGAGTCCTAAGCTCACGCATCAAACATCTCAAAAATCACTTACCATTTAGAACAACAACAAAAAAATTTTCAAAGCTACTGGCTTGCTTTATTCTACCAGGGCAATTAATCTTTGTGCTTTTCCTGGAGCTCCTTTTCCATTTTCAGTGTGAAATATGCTAAAAGATTAAGAAAGGAGTGGTACATTCTCAGTTGGCAGGAGAAAACCTAGTTAGCTCACAAGATGGAGAGCCGGTGATTACTAAAAGCGGTTCCCGGGTCCAAAGAAAACTAATAACACAAACATCTAAAAGACTGAACTATGCAAATGGGATGCTTCAAGACAGCAGAGAAAACTACTGATAAATATACAACATGTTGGAAGTTATTCAGGTGAATCATTTTAACACACCAAAAGAGAAAGCACTTATAAATAAGAAGGCTAAACGCTGGCAGGGTTGCCAGGTGATATCAGCAAGCATGTTCTTCTCTGCATGAACAACTAAAGCCGTGATAATTATAAGCTCAAGTTATATGCAAACATGGTAGAGTCCACCACTGGAATCCCACAGACTTTGAAACACATTAGCACAGAAAGAGGTTAGTAACTCATGTCTTGTTATTGTATAGCAACCTTAAGGCAAGTGACACAGCTAGAGCACTGCACAACCCCGGTGCAACAAGCGATGAGAAAGGAACACAGGAACTTTGCAGGAGAATCACACAGTTGTTTAAGAATGGAGCAGGGACACCAGTCTATAAATTAAGGCCAGTAATTGGGGATAAACAATTACCTGAAAAAGCAGAAACATAATGGAGTCACTTGTTGGAAGTTTGTCAGAAAAATACTAACTTTTTAAATTTTGAAGACATTGTCTTTGAAACCAGGTGATCAGACATGTATAAAATGCTGTTTCAAATACCTAATTACAAAAGGATCACCATTCAGTTATTCAATGTCTAACCATGGGTTTTACTTATATTTTCCACCAATGTCAGAATCCTATTAAATAATATTAAGTCCCAGAGAACAGTTAAGTTTAGCACACTCTTAAAGCTAAGTTTAAGAGTTTAGAATATGTAGGCTCGTGTACTTCTAAATAATCGAATTACCTCCTACATAGTTCATTCAGTCTGTTTGCTCATATTTCCTTTTCAAGTAATTATCAATATATCTTTCTAGTAGCAATGAAGTATGACTGTATAGTAATAGTACTGAATTTTTTCTCTCAAACACCACAGAATTCAAGGAACTAGATATGTATGTACTCTCTCTCTCTTTGTGAAGTAATAAACGTATTCTAATACTTTTTTTTACTATCTTAAATTATACTTGTATATAAGCCATTGTCAGTCTAGCTAGCTATATCATGGTTTAAAATGTTCTTCACATTACTATCAAATTTCTTTGCAAAAGATGTATATCATTTCCAATTAATTGAGTGGAGGATGAAAGTCCAGCGCTATTAATCTGACAAAATATCTGCTAGTCAGTATCTCATTTTAATTTACATTTCCCTGACTGCTAATAACACTGAATATTTTGAACATGTTTACTGACTATTTGTATTTCTCTAATTCTGGTTCTAGCCTTGCTTTTTTTTTAATTGAGTGTTTATTTTTGGAAAAGGCTCCACTGCTTTTGTGCATATAAATTATTTGCCATTTAGAAATCAGTTGACCTGTTTTTAAACAAATATATGACTTGATTCAAAACTTAAAATTTTTGTATGACATGATGTGAGAATTTAAACTTTTTCCTCAACCACTTTTATTTCCAGTACCATTCCTTGAATAATCTGCCCACGCCTTACTGGGGAGATTCCTCCATGTCAAAGACTGCTAATCATCCCCAAATTTCTGTTCTCCCTTATTCTACATGAGCAGAATCTGATATCTAGCTGGGCACATGGTAACCTGAAATAACGACTATCCTTTAGCTGTGAAACAGATGGAGGCCCAGTCTCCGCCTCAGGCCAAGGACATGTAAGGTTGCAGTCCAGATTGAGGGAGCAAGCTTGGTTAGATCACATACGAATGGTGGATGGGAGGGCTTTTCTATAATCCATCCTCTCTCTCTTGAGTAGTTTTGTGAATTACTGAATAACCTCCTTTCCTGCCTTTTGTGGGCATGGGAGAGTTGGGACCACTCCCCTTGAAGTTATGGTCCAACAGCAATTAGAGGCAGCTATGGGAAAATCCATGTGGGTTAGAGAGCTTATCCCACAGCCAGCCACTCCCTACTTTGCCAGGTTTATCCTGATGTGGTTTTATGCACACATGTGTGTGCACACACATGGAACAGAAGACAGGCCAAAAAGAAAGCCATTTACTAAAAGCTGACCATCACTTTTGAAATAAGAAGAAAACAGAAGAGATTGTAGAGAGAAAGTATTTCCCTGTTCACTAGCTTGCTGTCCATTTTACAGGTTGCAAAATAACTCGACTCTATGTTTTGACCAAATAAAAAGATTATAGTGCCATCCAGGCAAACACTGAGAGAATTCAAAGAGAACTCATCTGCTATGGCTTGCATGTCACCTCCAAAACACATGTTGAAATTTAATTGCCAATGTAATGGCACTGGGAGGTGGGGCCTTTGAGAGATAATTGGGTCATGAGGGCAGAGCAGTTACAAATGAATTGCTATTATTGTATTAGTTATCAAAGGAGTGGGTCCCTGATAAAAGGATATGTTCAGCTCCCACTTTCTGTCTCATGTGCTTGCTTGTTCTTCTGCCACACTGTGATGCAGCCACTCGATCTAGGACTTTCCAGGCTCCAGAATCATGAACCAAAATCAGTATCATTCCTTTACAAATACCCAGTCTGTGGTAATTTGCTATAGCAGTAGAAAATGAACTAAGCCAGCATCCAAAATATTACCAGACAAACAAAACCAGAAATGACTTCCCTCATTTAAAAAAGTCTAAACTGAAAAACAAAAAGAAAAAAGGAAAAGACTCATCAAAGCAATGATTATTTAAAATAAAGAATGGAAGGAAACATCTTGCCACAACAGTGTCCAAGAATGGTACTGAAGAAGAAAAGAAAAGAACTAACAATGCCTAACAATATGAGAGTTTTGTGTTTTTTGAGTTGCTCTCTCCATATATAGGTTTATAGATAGGTTACAGCTCCAAACTTAATTTGTAATCAGTTTCTCATGGTATTACTGCTAGGGTTAGATTCTCTTGCTATTCCTCCAAAATCTATTTAACTAATAAGTAAATACTGATTATATAATTACAATGCCTACCATATAAACAAATTTTTAAAAGTACACAGTGAAAATCATTAAAACCAGTCTTGGCTATTGGGTGTGGAAAACTATATTTAATTAGCCCTTAGGAAGAATACTTTTATAGTGTTTATAAAGATTTTAGAAAATAATGGCATTGGTTTCCATATGTTAAAGTACTTTTAAAAAGGTATGTTTTATCTTTTACCTGATAGAAATCTGTTAGTGTCAGAAAAGTGGCTCACAGCAGTAATGAAATGACAGTGGGCTAAGGAGAGATATAAGGAGATTTTCAAGAAGTAGGCTAAAGAAGACAGAAAAGAGAAAATGTGGGCGATGTTAAAAAGTCCTACAGATATCTGAGAAAGACTGCCAGAAAAAAAATGGGGCTCTGAAATATGAAAAAGAGAGGAAGAAATTGTACAGCGGATACATTCCAGAGGGGTAGGGAATTATTAGAAGAAGAAAGATTAGGTCAAAAAACACCGTATCAGCCAAAGGCAGTGGCATTAGGCCAAGGTGACTTGATGATGAACAGGTTTTTGTGTTTCTGCTTGTATCATTTGTGTGTGTGTGTGTGCGCGCGCGTGTGTGTAGAGGTTGTGTTTGAGGCTGTGTGTTGTTGAGAAAAGGGGCAAAAGCCAATCCACAAGGGCATTTATACTTAGATAATTAACCTCGGGTTTGTATGCACTGAGGGTGACATTCATTCCATTAACTGTTAGCTACTGATGATTAATACAATAGAAAAATATAAGCAGTAACTTATCAATTATACAGATTATAAGGAACCCCACTATAGGGCTGTGAAAAATGTGGATGCTTCTTTCACCTTAGACCATGTTCCATACTGTGCTGTACTGTACGTCTTCCATTAATGAACAGAGGATATTTGTAAGATATGCTGCCAGATTCTGTCCCTACAAAATAAATGTGAGCTGGGCATAGTGGCTCATACCTGTAATCCCAGAACTTTGGGAGCCAGAGGCAAGAACTGCCTGAGACCAGAGGTTCAAGATCAGCCTGGGCAATGAGACCTTGTCTCTACAAAAAATAGAAAAATTAGCAGTGTGGTGGTGCACACCTGTAATCCCAGCTACTTGGAAGGCTGAGGTGGAAGGATCACCTGAGCCCAGTAGGCTGAGGATACAGTGGCTGTGAGCATGCCCCTGCACTCTAACCTGGGCCTGGGTGACAGAGTGAGATGCTGATTTAAAAAGGAAAAAAAAAAAAAAAAAAAAAAAGACAAAGTCTCCTTAATCAAGTGGCTTATATATAATAGGGTTTCAGAAATGTAAAAGGCAAATGACTTCAGATTTCTGCTGTATAATTAAGAATCTGCTTTTTGAACAAAATCTGCTTCTTCATATAAGTAGTGTCCTGCTAACAAAATTTAGAATTTTAATTTTGATTTCAAGGGGTGAGAGATTTTCCTCCTCATTTTGGAGGTAAAGGTTCTACTAGTATACCTGGCACATAGCAGATGCTTGAGAAATGGGTCACATTTCTCAGTTTTATTGCTCTGAATTCCCAGGGAAGATTCCCAGAAGCATGTCAGATACTCACCACAGACGGACCCTCGCACTAATCTCCTTAAATGAGGTCTCTCTGGGAGGTAGCGATATTTGCATCCAAATATACTGAGGTTTGATGTGTGGTCTCCAAAGAAACGAAGTTGGCGGTATCTCTCCCCACATCGATAACAAAAATTAGTGTTACACTGTGAGCAGGTCATGTGGTCACATCCTTCAGTTCTCTGGATGTGGATCTGTGATAGCATGAGAGGGAAAGAGGTGGAAAAGTTACTGGCGTTCTTAGAAAGTAAAATCTGGCACATTCTATGGCATATTTACATGTTTCACAAAAAATAAAAGTCTCTCACAGCATTCTTGAGGCTTTTCATTTGCTTATACTACATCTCCAAGACTACATTTTTACCAAATACTTTCACATGTGCAAAGCTCAGTAGTATTTCAGGCACTCAAGCTTTTGGCTTATTTTGACCAATATATAAACAAACGCAACTCAAGAGAAGACACATTTGTCTCTCTAGACATGTACCTAATAGTTAATCTGTAACGCTGTGAAAATATATTCTGTTTATGCTGTGATCAGTAGGAATGAGGTGGCTTGGGGGATTAAGAAGAGATGGAGAGTATTCCTTAAAAGAAGGGATTATGTAAAACTTTTTTGTGAATAAACATAAAAAAGAAAAACAGAAATCTGTCCTTGCTGAAGGAAATCATGGCAGATTTAAATGCATCTGCAATACTATTTCAGGTTCCAACTCTTGACATTATTTGTAAACATGTTGTTTACAGAACTGTCTGTACAATGCCAGCTGTGCAACCAAGCATCTTCCTCTATTGTTGTTTTCAGTTTACATGTAGACACAGGGTTTGTGTAACATGGATTTTATTCCTGGCTAGTCTCACTTTCCAAAGTCAAGTATTACTCTGAGGAATAACTGGACATGACTCAAAATCCTCATGGGCCTTGTATATAAATTAGAGCCATCTTTCACTCAAATACGTGCACATGTTTTCTGACAGGTGAAGAGTTATAAAAGAGAACTTAACATTGACTCAACATTATTTCATCTAAAGGAAAATACTTTGGCTCTACTGCCCAGACCTCTTGTCATTAAAACAGGATCACCTGAGCAGTCTTTCCTTTTTACCATGGAGTAGGCACTTACGACGCTCAAGTCACAGCTTCACTCATTCATATGTGTGTGGAGGGATGGATGTGAGTTCTCTGCTTAAAAGTTTCTTAAAAGATGTTTGTAGTATCATTCTGATTAGTATACGCTTCTATCCATGCTATTGCATTGGGACTAGTGTGTCAGTAGATGTTTTAATGAGACTGGGAACTTCACAGTTAACATGTGAGGCAAATCCTCCAGTCATTGTTTGACTCTTAGCAGTTAAGCCTTGGCTACCGTCCACAACTTTACACATTTCATTTGAAATTATGTTCTCCTTCCCCTATTACATTGTGTAGTTCTCTCAGCTTCTGCAGTAGTGTGGCTACACATAAAGTAGATGGCAGCATATTACAGACAAGTAGTTTATACATGGGTAAAGGAATGAACCAAGAAAGAAAAGTTTTCCAAGTGGCTGGCAAGACTTTAGTTATTCAGAACCATTAGGAGAATGCAGGTTAAAAACGCATTCCCTCAGAGGAGCTAACTGACCTTGGCAGTCAGCCTCAGTCCCACTTAAGGAGGCTGAAAGAACCTGGGAGTTGACTTCAAGAAGCTCCATGTTTGTCTTCCAGTTCTGCTAGCTTGTTTAGACTAAGTTATTTCACCTTTTTCAAGCCTCAAGTTAGAGAATATTCTTTACCATGTAGTGGATAACGTGATAATATATGCACAGCAACCAACCCAGTGTACTGAGTTAGATTGATACAAAGTTAGTTCCCATCTATCCATCCCCCTTAAGTCACCTAAAAATGTGAGAAATCAGATACCTGGGTGATGCAATGGCAAACCCCTTGATTGCCAGGTGTCCCCCTTTCTGACTTCCTCATATGGGTAATTCTTAGGCAGACGCTGGACTAAAGAGCACCTTCCTAGATGGGTGAGGGCTAGCTTGTGGCAAGGGTGTGTGAGCATCTGGGTAAAGGGTTATCAAGAAAGCATGAGTTGGGCAATAAAAACTGAATGCACGTCACCTTATTCTTTTTACTCATACTGATTTTTTTTCTTTCACATGGTACTCCAGTAACACTGAATCTAGGTTTTGTGGGACCTGTAGGTTATCTAATTTGAGGAGCCTTCTTTAACAAGAAGAATGCATTGGCTGGGAGTGTGATACCTCCTGCTTTGTTTTTTTTTGCTGAGGATTGTTTTGGCTATTCTTGGTTGGTTATGTTCCCATATGAATTCCTGTATTGTTGTTTCTAGGTCTGAAAAGAATGTTGCTGGTAATCTGATGGGTGTTGCATTACGTCTGTAGATTGCCTTAGGTAGAATGGACATCTTAACAACGTTGACTCTTCCAATCCATGAGCATGGAATATTTTTACACTTGTTTGAGTCATCTTTGATTTATTTGAGCAGCGTTTTGCAGTTTTCATTGTGAAGGTCTTTCACATCTCTGGTTAGGAAGATGCCAAGGTATTTCATTTTTTTTGTGGCTACTCTGAATGAAATTGTGCTTTTTATTTGGGTTTCTGTTTATTATTGGTGTATAGAAATGTGATCATTTTTTGCTTATTTATTTTATACCCTGTTTCAATAGCAAGAACATGGAACCAACCATGCTGCCCGTGAAAAGAGGACTGGATAAAAAAATGTGGTACATATACACAATAGAATATTACGCAGCCATAAAGAAGAACAAAACTATGTACTTCACAGCAACCTGGATGGAATTAGTCTATAATACTGAGTGATCTCTCACAGAAACAAAGAGCTGAGTATCACATGTTCTCATTCATAAGTGGACCTTGAACAACTATGGTAATACTATAAGAAAAGGATTGACAGTAGCGGGAAAATGCGGGGGTGGGGTAGGGAGGTGGGACTGACAGTAGTGGAAATCTGCCTGGGGAAGGGGGCACACCTCATCAACAAGGGTACCTGCAAAATGAATATTTGTATACCTAACCCTGAATTACATCCCATAATTTTAAAATAAAAAAATTTAAAAGTTAAAAGAAAAAAGAAAAAAAAGAAGAATGTAAATCACAAATACAAATTAGATGCAAGGCTTAAGAGGGGGCCTATGTAGGCGAGGGTCTCTGAGCTTAAGCTCTTTAACTTTTTGGTAAAACAGTCCCTAGTCCAGCACGAATCCTCTGTTGCTCATGTTTGTCGGTTATTACTGTGGTCATATCCAGCACAGTAAACAGCATTAGGAGTATCATAGGCCAAAGGCCCTACTGGACCCTGGAGTGATTTCTGATCCTTCTTTAAATGATATGAGTAGGAGAAAACATGTTCTGAACACCCAAAACACTGTATATTCAACTTTTTGACTATATACAAGTTTGATCTTAAAATGGAGTTAATACAACCTAACAAACTAGCTATGTCGTAGGTGACCTACAAAGTAAGGAGGGTTAACATTTAGATCCTTTTAGTGCCAAGCATTATACACAGTTGAGCACTTTTAAGCCTCATAACTGCACCATGAGATTGGCATTCTTATTCATAACCTGCTCAGAAAAGTAATCTGCTTGAGTGACAATACTAGTGAGTAGAGAAAAGATTTTGAATTCATGTTCATTTCTTTATTAAGAGAAACAGTCTATTATTATTAACTTAAAGGTAAAAATCAGAAGGTTAATCATTCTTTGCTAACCAAACACGCATGATCTCCCACCACAAGACGTATCTGAGTCTTCTTGTTTTTGCTATTCTTTGGGCCAAATCAAACTGTTTTCTCAAAACAGGACCACGACTTTTTCTGATAGGAAACTTGCTCTAATAAGCTAAACTTGTGACTGTCAGCTCGTGTGCCATTGAAATTTCATATAAAAAACTCAGTCATTTTATATGTTGGTAATATTGCTTCACTGGGTTCTAAAATCCTCACGTGTCCTATTTATTATTTCACTTAAATAATTAAGACTTACTTTTAGTCTTTTTATTTCAACAGTCTTTATTAGTAACACAACTAAAATACCGTTGTTCAAATAGTATTTCTGCACAGAAAGTGATAAAACTGTAAGCTCTGAATGCTCTCTGGTCTATGGTAACCCTGTATGTTGCAGGGTTATGTGGTTCTATAGATTAATTTGAATATTTATACATAATCGTAGGAAAAATGGTTTCATAATTCACCAACTGCCAAGTACACAGTGCTTTCTGTAATCCTACTGTGACTATATCTTGATTACATATGAAAATTTTATTATTCGATACTAACAAAAATGAACCAGCAAAATGCAAGCCAACATGCAACAGGAGACACTACTTTTACATTTGCTAAGCAAGTTGTAATCTAAACTCAGAATACCAGGGCATAATCTATTTCATATGCTAATGAATTCTGAGTATAACAGTGTCATCTTTGTTTTTAAAACGTAAAGCCTTAAAACACAGGTTTAGAGTATATTTACATACAGTTCATTTTGTCTTCAATGAAGTCGTTTTTACTATAAAGCTTCAAAAATATCCATTACTTTAGCTCTGCTAAAAAAAAAAAAACCACAAAACTAGTCACCCAAAGGACTATAATTGAGCATCAGAATTCTGTTTTTACAGAAGAGACAGGGACAGACTAGGTATCCTAATACATGAGATGAAACTGAGCACTCATAAGCTACAAATGTCATTTGCTTTGTTGTTACTCATATTTTCTTCTCTCCATCTATAACACATAAGGATGAGTGCCATTTAAGAAACTGAATATTTATGTATCAAATTTGCTAATATCTTGTTATTAAAAGTTGGGAGATAAAGTGTTCAGAATAAGTTAGATGCTCCCAAAAGTTTGATATTAAGTTCATATCGTAGTATACAGAAATGACACAAAGAACCACTTCTATGCCTGATATACTTTACAGGACAGATGAAGATCTATAGGAGTTTAATCATTAACTCTATATATGAACACACATGCACACTGACAGATGATCCAACTTGAAAATATTGTTAAGTTGAAAATATCACAAAAACGGGCCTTTTGCAGACATGGTGGGATGAAAAACACAAAATATAACATTCACGTAACACTGGAAACACAGTGCCCTGTGAGCAGGGGTTGTTTTCTCTTGTTATTGCGTGGCTGACAGGGTGCTGTGGCTTACTGCCCTGCCTGGTATAAGAGAGAGCAACTCACTGAATATTGCTAGGCTAGGAAAATACCAAAATTCAAAGTTCTACGTACAATTTCTATTGAATGTGCATTGTTGAAAAGTTAAAATATATATATTTCTCACTTCCTCCTCCGCTGACGGCAATCCCATGTTCCTGAAACATTCAGCTACCTTTAATTCACTTATTAACTCAGCAAGTAATTATTTGCTCACTGATAAAATCTGACATAGTTCCTGCCCCAAAGTAGCTTATTGTCTAAGGTGCAGACAGACATTAATCGATTGTACAAAGCTGGGCTTGGTGGCTCAGCCTATAATCCCAGCGCTATGGGAGGCCGAGGCAAATGAACTGCTGGAGCCCACGAGTTCAAGACTAGCCCGGGCGACTTGGCGAGACCCCGTCTCTACATTAAATCAAAAATTAGCCAGGTGTGGTAGTGTGTGCCTGTAGTTCCAGTCACTTGGAAGGCTGAGGCGGAGGGATCACCAGAGAACAGCAGATCGTCACTGGGGTGGCTGTGAGCGTGCCACTGCCCTCCAGCCTGGGTGATGGAGTGAGACTCCAACTAAAAAAAAAAAAAAAAAAAAAATGGAACAGTAACTGTAAATTCATAAGCTATGCCAAATACTATGAAGGAAAAGTAGAAAATATGAAGACAGCTAAGAGAGGCACCTGGATCTGGTGTAAGGGTCAGACGAGGTTTCTCGAAGAAAGTGACGTTTGATCTGAGAAATGAAGGACAAGCAGTAGTTCTCCAGGGACAGGGACTGAGAGATGGGGAGAGGAACACAGTATATTCACGGCACTGCATACTCATTCTCACTCTACAATTTAACTCTTTAGCGGTGTGTATCCCTCCACTCAAGCCCTCCATTCTCCAAGTTTGTAAGATCTGCAAGGGCCCAAATCATGTACGTCTTTTTCACGATCTCATTAAAGGGCCTTGCACAGTCTTGAAATATAGGACATTCTCAATCAGTGCTTTAGAAAACATCGATGGCTCCTCACTGTCAAATGCAATGAACATGCTTTTACTTTTTAATCTCATTCTACCCATGTCATTGAATCAGCCAACCACTATCTTATTCCTGACCTTGGATGTATTCTTGCTTCGTGACACCTTTTTCCCGGGTTCTCCTCTTTATTTCTCAGGCTGCTCTTTCTTCACCTAGCCCTTAACTCCATCCATGACTCTCCACTCTGCACATGCTCTTTAGGGACCTCTTCCGTGTTCAAATGGTTTCATTTCAACTTGACAGTACTGGATCTCATTTCTTTCACTCCACTGTGGACCTGGCTTCCAAGCTTCAGATGCACATAGTAACTGTTTGCCGGTCATATATACCTGTATGCCTTACAGTCATTTCAAAGTCAAAAACAAAAGCAAACTCTTCATGATTTCATGGCCCTCTATCGCACAACAGCAAAGTAAGTCTTGGTTTGTCTCCATTCTTTTATTTTCGTTTACGGTATCACCATCCAACTAGACATCTAAGCTGAATATCTGACAGCTATCCTTTTCTTACTTCCCACATTCAGATAGTTTTAGTTCCATGATATATTCTTCTCTTCTCCAGCACTCTGGCAACTAGTCTCGCTCATATTGGGATTACTTCCTTCTAGATGTCTACAACTATCTCCATAAAATCAACAGCAACCAACCTCAATGGCCTCTGGAAGGTAAAACCCAAGTTTCTTAATGTTGCATGCAAAGTCCAGGCTCTCGTTTGCTTCTCCAGCCCCACCTTTCACCACTTACTTCCATGAACCCCACACTAAGGGAACCAAAAACTGCTTGTGTCTCTAATACATATCACACACTTCCTGGCTCTGGGTCTTTGCACCGCTAACTGAAATACTCCCTTCTCCTGAATAGCCATCACCATGCCACCATCCATCCAACCATCTCAACTACCTAGCTCTCCTAGGTTCTTCAAGATGAACGAGAAGTCCTTTCACCACGATCTCTCTTAAAACACTCCCTGCAAAGACCTAGTGAAACCCACAGTGCTTTGTTACTGTCGGTCTAATGACTATGTCTCCCCTTCTGCAAGTTCCATGAGAAAAAGAACCATTTCTTACAAAGCACTTAGGAGATTCTCATTTAAAGTCTACATAAGGAGGAACGAAACATAACATTCATGGATTCAACAATTGTCTGTGTAGTACTACCCGATGCCTGATAACAACTCTCAATACTAGAGGTAACTTGGGGGATAAAACAAGACAAAACCCTGCTCTCATGGCTGTAAAATACATCCATCCTTTTAAGTAGTGGTAAGTAATATGATGCGATGGAGGGAAAAAACAGAGTATATGGTGGGCTCGGAGGGATAGTACCTACGGAGGTAGGGGAGGGTAGTTTGGAGTTATAGGAAAGGTGGCCAAGGAAAGTCTTACTGAGAAGCTGAATTTTACTCAAAGGCACACAGGAGGTGAGAAAGCTGGCCAAGCAGATTTCTGCGACAAGGGCATCCCTGACAGAGGGAAAAGCAAGTGTGGCGACCCTGTTCAGAAGGCAGCACGCGTGATGCTCCCAAAGTGCTGAAAGGAGTGCAATGGGGCTGTCGCACGAGGAAGATCTGAGGAGTCATGGGGAAAAAGAATGTCCAGAGGGTGAGGGATCAAGCGGTTGTCACGGAAGTAGCCTTTGCTGTGAGATGGGAACCACAGAGTTCTGAGCAGAGGAGTGACACAATCTGCCCTGTGTTTCACAGCCTCGTTCTGGCTTCTGGGTTAAGAACACTGTGAAGAGTGAGAAACCAGTGTGGAGGCTAGTGCAAACATCCTGGAGAAAGACAACTTGCCCCAGATTAGGGACAGTGAAAGTGCTGAGACATGGCCATTCTAAATATATTCTGATGGCACAACCTACAAAACTTAATGACTGACTGGATGTGGGGAACAAAAGAAAGAGAGTCTGGGATGACCCCAAGTTCTTGGCCCCAGCAGCAGAAGACTGAAGTTGGAAGTATTATGCGAAGAACCATTTGGGGGATAACAGACTATACTGCACTGGAAGTCTACTAGAGCCAAGCAAAGATGCCAGATAGGCATTTTGATATATCACTTTCCTCAGAGTTCCTTGAACTTTTATGATCTGCCTACTGATTAAGCCACCAGCAAAAATTTGTGCCCTATTTTTAATTCTAAGTTCAGTTTGTTGTAGGAAGAGAAAGCGATTCTTAAAACTTGAAGGAAAAAGAAAAGTAAGAAATTACCTAAGAAAGCTTTAGATCCTTTAACGAAACTGGCTCCATCAGTATCTCCATGGAAAATAGACAACTTTTTACACAAATGTTTCCCTGTCTATATAGCTCACAGGACTTTATCCAGAAGACAACATCATCTATAATAGAGGCTCCCAACGGGGGCTCTTGCACCCCAGGAGACGTATCACAAATTTTTGTTTTTGCTACTGGGGGATGGTTGGTTGTCACAAAGGTAGAGGAGCATGATGGCATTGATGGATGTCCTGCATTGCTTGAAATATCCTGCACAGTAAAGAACTGGGTTCTTCCCATATAATTTTCAGATGCATTAGACATTCATACAGGTAAAAATCTGTTTATAAATATCTTAACTCATCATAACCGCTGACATGAATTTATATCAGTCCAAATTCTGTTCCTGGTTGTTGCTAATGTGAATTTACCTCATCATGGAAGACTGTCTTTCGGGTTTATAACATGAACAAAAACATAAAGTATAGAACGCTAGTCTGAGTGGTGTCTGAGGCAAATACTGGCTATGTCTGCAACTTTCAGCTGTGTTGTGAAAAAGGTGACAATTTGTGCTTAATGACAGAAGTTTGTGGCAATCAGCTTCAGATTTTTTTATTTTCACCCACTCTTAGTATTAGGAAAGTGAAAAATCTGCCGGTTGTGAATGTGTTAACTTATAACCAACCTCCATTTTATATATAAACATAATGTTTGCATGTTTTTAATATGCAATGATTTTTTAGTTATATAACTGCTGTGCAAATTGAGGAAAGATTACATGTATTTAGAACCTAAATTCATTTTACATATAAGCCCAAAATATGTTTGCATGATTGTAATGTTAATTGAATTTTCTAGTTCTATAATCTCTCTATATACACATATACATATATATATATACACATTTATACATCTACGAATATACATATAAACATTAATTCATATATAAATATATACTTATTTTGTCCTCACTTTAAAATGTCAAATATGAAGGATAGGTATTGATCATAATCAAGGTTCAGTTCAAGGTCTCTTAAATCCAAGTTTATGCAGAAATCTGACTTCTTTTAATGTCACAGTACCTGAATGTTAACATGTTAAAATACTTATTATTTCATTATAATTCTTTCACTTATTTCCATTTCATATAACTAAAACACACGACTAAGGTCTAGAATTTGGCATACCAAAAATCAGTGGTAGTGAGAACCAGTGCTCCAAAGTTAGTGATTTCATGCAATCTGGGGGTTTAAAAATGGTTTTTCAGTGGTCAAGGGGAGCAGATTTATCCCAAATGGCACCATCTGAAAGCAGTCATCAGTTTCTGCATGTGCTTTTGCAGTGGTATATGAGTGCTAAAGAACTGCAGGATATCAACAACATTCTCTTCCGATAACTATAGGCCACAGAGCTACAGCTAAGACATAGGAGACCACAGGCATGGCTTTGTGTTCATCGTATGTGAACAGGGGCAAATTAATTATTTTCTTTGAATCACTAGATTCTTGCCCAAACTATTCTATTACAGGATTTAAGAGGATAAAATATCTCAAGGGAAATATCATGACAAGAAAATCCCTCTAATTCCAAACTCACAATAAATTGTAGAGGAACATAATTCATATTCTCCTGCCTGCCATTTTGGTAATTATTTCTACCCTCTGAAACTGGTTCCACATCTTGAAATGGTGGTACTCTTTCTTCACAACTTTTTTTTTGAAAATTAAATGTGACAATAAATGTAACTTACATACTACCGAGGCTGTTATTTTAAGATTACTGTGTAACACTTAAAAAGTTTTACCAAAACACTTTTTAATGAGGATCTGGATAGCACACTGGAAATCAACATCTTACTATCACGCTAAGAATCTGATGAGAAAATGTATGCATAATACCTACAAAGGAGATTGACATGTAATAAATGCCAGTATATTTTAGACAGGATTACTGTCATCATTACGGTGTTAACACCACACACACACACACACACACACACACACACACACACACACACACACACACACACACAAAGAGCACTGGACAAAGGCACTTTGGGTGAGACGGCATATCAGAATTCAGCAATGCCTATTCACACTTTGGTATTTCTTTTAAAAGCAGAAAACTGACTGTCCTGTTACCTGGATTAAGGAATGTGTTGACCCTGCAATAAGATAAATGACTTAATTCCCCATTAATTCATAGATCGCATTACTTACATATTAGCCTATGAACATGCATAACTTCCTAATTAAGTAACTCTACTTACTGTCTTGTAAAATGTGCTAAATAGAGATGTGAGATTATTTATATAAGAGAAAAATCAGCCGGGCCTGGTGGCTCAGTCTGTAATCCCGAGCTTTGGGAGGCTGAGGTAAGTGGATTGCCTGAGCCTGTGGGTTTGAGACCTGCCTGGGCAAATTGGCGAGACCTCATCTCTACAATAAATCAAAAAATCAGCCGGGTGTGGTAGCGTGCGCCTGTAGTTCCAGTTACTTGGAAGGCTGAGGTGGAAGGATCGCCGGAGCCCAGCAGGTCGAGGCTGCGGTGGCCGGGAGCGGCCACTGCACTCCAGTCTGGGCGACAGTGAGACTCCGACTCAAAAAAAAGAGAAAAATCAAGGCCAGGCTCGGTGGCTCAGCCTGTCATCCCAGCACTTTGGGAGGCCGAGGTGAGTGGCCTGAGCCCTTGGGTTCGAGACCAGCCTGGGCAATTTGGTGAGCCCTTGTCTCTACAATATATCAAAAAAGTAGCTGGATGTGGTAGGGCGTGCCTGAAGTTCCAGCTACTTGGAAGGCGGAGGCAGAAGGATCACAGGAGCCCAGAAGGACGATGCTGGGGTGGCTGTAAGTGAGCCACTGAACTCCAGCCTGGATGATGGAGTGAGACTCCAACTCAAAAAAAAAAAAAAAAAAAAAAGGTAAAAAGAGAAAAACCAAGGTGGTCAGCTACATGTAATCTAGTCGGTTAACTCTGCCTTTCTATCACCTTATGAAAATGGATTTCATGCAATCTGGGGAGTTAAAAATGGTTTCTCAGTGGTCAAGGGGAACAGATTTATCCTGAATGGTACTGTCACCTTATGTAAATGTTTTTATAAATATTTCTTATATCTGGCATTAAGGAAGAAGGCAATTCAAGGGAGGAATGGCTGAGAAATTTCCTTTTAATTTCTCAAATTAAAGAAAAGCTAAACATTTTGAAAAAAAAAATTTTGAGTTGGGTTCTTACTCTGTTGCCCCGGCTGAAATGCAGTGGCATGATTATGGCTTATCACAGCCTCAAACTTCTGGGCTCAAGCATTTCTCCTTATTCTAGTGCCCAAGTATCTGGGACTACAGGCATGTGCCACCACACCTGGCTAGGTTTTTAATGTAGAAACAAGGTCTTGCTGTGTTGTCCACACTGGTCTCAAACTCATAGGTTCAAGTGATCCTCCCATCTCAGCCTCCCAAAGTGCTGGGATTAAAGGGGTGAGCTGCCACACCTGGCTGATTTTGCTTCAGGAAACCCAGGATCCTGAGCAGCAGTTCACCCTTACTAGAGAAAGGAAAAAAACTGTAATAGCCAAACCCTTAAAAGTTGTATATCTAGGCAAACAGAGCTGCTATAAGCTAAGAAGCTCCCAAAGGCTATGATGTTATAGTCCTGTTCCATTTTTAGATTTTATTTATTTTTAATCATGAACTATTTCAAACACATAAAAAATATAGAAAATAATGTAACAGCCACCCATGGACTTACCATCCAAATTGAATAATGTTAACAGGCTGGGCTCAGTGGCTTAGCCTGTCATCCCACCACTTTGGGAGGCCGAGGCGAGTGAATGGCCTGAGCCTGGGGGTCCGAGACCAGCCCTGGCAACTTGGTGAGACCTCATCTCCACAATAAATAAAACTATGAGCTGGGTGTGGTGATGTGCGCCTGTAGTTCTGGCTGAGGTTTGGCATGTGCCTGCAGTTTGGAAGGCTGAGGTGGAAGGATCGCCGGAGCCCGGTGGGTGGAGCCTGGGGTGGCCATGAGCGGGCCACTTATTAATTTTTTTTTTTTTTTTGAGTCTGAGTTTCACTTCCTTGTCCAGGCCGGAGTGCAGCGGCCCGCTCATGGTCACCCCAGCCTCGACCCACCGGGCTCTGGCAATCCTTCCCGCCTCAGCCAGAATAACAGGTGCGCACCACCACGCCTGGCTAATTTTTGATTTATTGTAGAGATGAGGTCTTGCCAAGTTGCCAGTGCGGGTCTCGAACCGGCAGGCTCAGGTCATCCACTCGCTTTGGCCTCCCAAAGTGATGGGATGACAGGTGTGAGCTACTGCGCTTGGACCTTGGCCCAGAAATATTTTTGAAGTGATAACGCTTCCTTTATATAGTGCTTTCTTTATATAATTATTATTATTTCTTAATTTTAACTTCCTGTTTACTTTACACTCGCTCGCCTCAAATTGTTGGGTGAAAGGGTCTGAACTTGTGTCCATCTGTCTTTAGAAGTACATATGTTAAAAATATACACTGAGCAGTTAGAAATCTGGCCTTCGAAAAAAATGAAGTTTTAGCAATTAAAAACTTAACAAAGGAAAAACGTGATAGGGCTAAAAAATGAAGCCTGCTTAGTTGAAAGACAAGTTATACAAACTGGTTAATATTAAACCTTTTGAGAAACAAATAGAAGATTGGCTCATTGCAAAGTTCTCACCCACATTCCAAAGGCGTCCCTACTATTTCTGTCTTTAATGATGTTCATTATAATATGAGGCAAGAATGCGTTTATGGATAAAATAAATACTTAAAATTTCCTTTACAAGTATGCGCTGAAAAATAAAATTATATGTGGTAGCCACTTTCTTAACAAAAAAGATAATGACAAAATATCACTGTTTCTTGTCTTTGTTACTGGTGTATTACTTTACTACTTAAAGAACTATAATACGTGCACTGTAGCTTAGAAGTCTTTTTTAAACTTTCAAAGGAAAACACAAGTTTTTAAAAAGCACCATCTATACTTAAAAATGGTGAGGATGGTAAATCTTATGTTTTTTTCTTCCTCACCATAAAATAAGAGCGCTATTTGACTCCCAACATTGTTTTTGAAAAATGAACATAACCTTGCTAACAACTTAGTATAAGTACGTGTAAAACTGCCTGTAATTGTTTATTTGTCTTACAATGTATCATCTTGTGTTTATGATTTTTAATGTGTACCTCACTTTTCATTTTGTTTGACTTAGCAACTTTTTTTCTTAGCTCAGACTTTAGTATCTAAATCTGGGCTACAAAATACAGTCTCATATGAATTTTTTACATGAAGCTGAAAAAATATTCCAGTACCTCCAACAAAATTTAGAACATCTGCCTGCTTTATATTTAATTTAATCTTAAAATTATTACAAATTAGATTTAGTATTGTGGTAACTAAGTTCAAGAAAGACATTTTAAAATTAGCACATATTTTTCTGCAGGTTAGAATTTATACAAAGTAGAAAACTAATCGTTAAGATAAAAAAATGGTGTTTTATACATGACTAAATAATACTCTGCATTATGAGGCAATGAGATCCAAATAAAAATGGCTAAGTTGATGTTAACATGGTGCTATTAAATTTTCATTAAAAATGTTCTATAAATAGATAAGTCCCAGTAAATGTGTGTATATTTCTATCTTAGTATAAAAAGGTCACACTTATGAATAAGTATGTTGATCATAAATAAGGGAAAAAACTTCTAATGCTCATCCTTATTATTTGCTGAAATTCACTCATAAATAACTGAATTATGATTGTATGTAGTACTGACTGCTTAGAAATCAAAAATATGTATTATACATTTGATAGTATATATACATTAAATAGTATAGCATACCATAATAATATACCATGTATTATACTAATACATCTCATGTACTGAATTGGTCTTTTCATTTGAGAAAAAGGTAAAATCTCATTAAAGAAGAAGTAACCTTTATAAGAAAATAAGAGAAAAATTAATTTTATTTAGAATACTAGTTAAAATAATGAACTAATGCATTATCAAAACTTGCTTAGATAAGCAAATTTTACAACGGCCTAATCATTTAAAACTCACCAATGTAAGCACAAACAGAACTTTTAAAAAAAATCAGCAGCAAGATTTGAGAGCTCAGAAAAGAGACGGACATGCATTATAATTAAACATATGTCCAGAGAGAAATTACAAATCAGTTGGTAAGAAGAAAATTATTTCATAAACAGAATTGAGTTAGAGGGTTTCAATTTGCAAAAAAAATTAGTTTAGGTACTCAATGCATAACACCAAAATAAATTATGGGTGTTATTCTATAATTAAAATAAAATAGAATAAATTTAATAACAATGTATAATAATACACAATATAAAAATAATACATAAGAATTAAAATATTTAAAAATCAAATAGCTAAAAGAAAGGAAGGAAATAAATTTTTTATTTAATTTAATTAATTAATTTATTTAAAAGATGTGGGGTACAATTCAGTGTTAGGTATACACATGTTCATTATGCAGGTACCCTTGTTGATACGGTGTAGCCCCTCGAAAATAAACTTTTAAAATCAAACTTCTGGATGACGCATAACACTTTTAGCTTTGAAAGAAAACAATTATAAAAGATTTTAAAATAATACATAAAGTTATGCAAATATATAAAACATGTTTGGGTGATGTATGAGTACATATGTATGTGTTTCTGTATGTGTCCAAAAAAGGAAAAGAATGATATATTTGGTCAAATAGAAATTAAAAAATTTAAAAAATATATATATGCAAGCCAATTAAGTAAAAAACAAAACCCCAAAACAACACAAACAAACAAGTCTGCCACTCAAATAAACAGAGAGAAACAAAAGACAGGGAAAACATGTTTAGAAAATATGCTAGAAGAGGAGTTAATATTTCCAAATAAAGAGTTTATATAATTTGATAACAACATTATGCCCCAGTGTGACCTACACAAATAACTAAAGGATATTGAACAAAAAAATTTAAAAGAGGTACAACAAACTCAAAAATACATGAATTTATATTCAATTTACAAGCAAACAAGGAAATGCAAAAT
This sequence comes from Carlito syrichta, assembly GCF_000164805.1. NCBI lineage: Eukaryota > Metazoa > Chordata > Mammalia > Primates > Tarsiidae > Carlito > Carlito syrichta. Next base: position 1,099,161 of record NW_007252251.1, on the reverse strand, counting down.
ATAAGAATAAAATATTTTATTTTATTTTTGAGTTGGAGTCTCCCTCTGTCGCCCAGACTGGAGTGCAGTGGCCGCTCCCGGCCACCCCAGCCTCGACCTGCTGGGCTCCAGCGATCCTTCCATCTCAGCCTTCCAAGTAGCCGGAATTACAGGCATGCGCTACCACGCCCGGCTGATTTTTTTGATTTATTGTAGAGATGAGGTCTCGTCTGCCCAGGCGGGTCCCGAACCTGTGGGCTCAGGCAATCCACTCACCTCAGCCTCCCAAAGGCGTGGGAGTACAGGCTGAGCCACCGAGCCTAGCTAAGAACAAAATATTTTAAAATTATTAAATTAAAGAATGCTCATACTGAAACTGGTTCTCAAATTCTTTTTGGTGGAATTATAAATTGCTTCAATCCTTCTAGGAAAGCAAATTGGTAGGATGTCTTAAATTCTAAAAACTTTGATACCCTTTAATCCAGTCATTCTACCTTTAGAAATATATGCTTTCAAAGGTTAAACATATGGGAAAAAAGATATATTCAACATGAATATCATCAACACATTATTTATAATAAACAGATATTAAAAAAAATTCCAGACCCAAACTAAGCAAGCCTTGTGTATTGAAGCAAGCCTTGTGTATTGAAGCAAATGATACGTAGTTAATGAAAAAAAGTTTTGAAAAATATTTAGTCACATGAGACACGTTTGTGATGTTAAGTGAAAAAACTAATGATATCGAATTATTTACATACTATAACTAAAACTTTAAAAAAGTCACTTAAGTACGGGAAAGACCAAGGAGACACACTAACATATTAACAGTGTGGCAGGATTCTGGGTGAATATTTTCCCACTCCTTCCCAAATTTTTATCTCATGTTATATGATCTTTCTACAACAAAATCATTTAAAGATTAAAATAACTGTTTAAATTATGAACTAATTTAAAACACATACCTATAGCTGGGTACAACTATAATTATACTTCGGTAACAATTTTAAACACATATGATGATCATGCTTCCAGTATCTGTATGAAAATATATAATCATTTTTTTCACCTGGCATTACGTATAAAATTTTTCTTTTTCACAAACTCTTCCACTGTGCTTTTTTATATTTATACATTTTAAAGGAAGTTTTTATTTAAAAAATAGCCTTGGCATATAAAACAAACATTAATTCACTGAGTAATATTTCCTCATGAGTTTCTATTATAAGATTAGAAACATTTCATGGGGGAAAGTATAGTTTTAAGGTCACACAAAAAAGGTCACACTTAAGAAAATGCAAAGCTTTAAAGTCATACTTAAAAAGAAAAATGAAACAATTTATACTCAAAACAAGTCATAAAATATGACTTAAACAGACATAAACTTCACAAAGTTTGAGTCTCACCAGAAAGCAAGCTCTCTGCTACAGTGTAATCATGGAAACTCCTTTCCTTGAAGCTATTTAACAGGTAATCCCTTTTAAAGCCCTGATCTTTTAGCCATTACTTCAAAGAAGAACCAGCTTGTATGCTTTCTCTTAACTGTTTATCTATATTTGTTAAAACTAAGTTGTTAACACATTCAGGAAATTCCTTACGTGACTGCTTGGTTGCCTGCTTTTTCTTTCTATATATCAGAGACCATTTAATGTTAGATGGCAGGATTACAGCAATAAATGCATGCTTTCATGTATTACATCAGTTCATGCCAAATTTTCTCAATGTATAATGCTGCAGCCGTTGTTCATTCAAAGTACAGTCTTAAATCAGGCTGGTAATTGTTTTTGCTTAAATAAAGTGTTAAGTAGAATGATTTACCAGCACTGCTAAATTCCTACTGGCCTGTATCTGGTTTGACACTGAGCAGTAGCTTTGAATAAACTGAAAAAGCAAGATAAAGGGTTTTGGAAAGGCTTCATTTTCTCATTGTTCTCCAATGAGATGAAAAACCAAAGTGTACTGAACAATTGAAGGAGTGATCTGAAATAGTCTTAAAATAAAACGGGTGATTGTGGATGAATCTGCCTTCTACAGGGGAAACAAAGAAAACTTTAGCCTAAACATCTTCAGATATCCTTTTTAAGAAAGCCAGGTACTAAACTATTTCAAAAATTTCTTCCAATTGCTAAGATGCAACATGCTAAGAACACAGTATGTTATGCTATGCAACACTTTTTCCTAACACTATGTATATACTAGTATGTGAATTTGGCAAAGTGAATCTGTACATTATTAGTATGCTCATTAATAGATTTCACAATATGCTTTTGATATTTCACAGTGGAGTCACAATTAATAAATTTTAAAAATTTTCTGACAACTCAAATTTCCTTTATCTGGTGCTAAGTCTCCAGGAAGAAATAGCAGAATTGTTCTTAAAAGAACATTAGTTTTAATTTCAAGATGATTTCTAAAAGCAAATTTGGTAAAAGGTAGAAACCATGTAGAGTGTACACGCATGTATACATACACAAATCATTTTCTAAAGTAAGATTTAAAAAAAAAAAAAAATCTCCAAACTTCAAGAGATTCCTATGGTGCAAGCATCAAATCCAGTTTTTTTGGCTGTATTTACTCTGACCTGTTTATGGGAGACTCTTCCCCGTTTGCTTGGCTGACTTTTAACATCCAGGTCTCAGTTCAAATGCCTGCTAAGGCTTGATTACTCACATGATTATCAAAAGAAAGATGAAAAATGAGATTCATAAAATATCCCTAAATCCTGATTTTAGCTATTACTTCTACCTCACTAGATTTACAAAAAGCAAAACAGTCAGTTTAATTTAATGCAATCCTCAAGTGATCAGCAATGGCAGACAGGAAATAAAAGCGAAGACTGCAAGGATTCCGAGCCTACGTAATTGACAAGTGACTACAATACGTGTGGCGAGCTAGAAATAAAACTTTGATGCTATTTTATACTGGCGTTTCCCTGTACATACATCTTCATTTTTAAATTTTATTTATCTGAGAAAGCAGGATTCGTTGAGAGGACAGAAAAGCGGGAGAGGACCTGAAGGGGTTGCCCCACAGCTTCATTTTTTAAACAGAATACAAGGATTTCAATGTCTTAAACCATTATTTATATGTGGACTCCTTAAATTTTGAAATGTGATGTAAATAAGAACATACACTGTTTACGTACAAAATGTCTAGTTAAGTTATATATTACTGAAACAGCCTTTTCTTCTCCATGCCGACATTAAATTATAAATATAATTCACTCCGTATTGCAACTGTTGTTTATTCGTATTCAGGCATACACGCTTTTTCCTTTCCTGCTAAAGTGGATCTCACCTTGCACTTCGGACACTTCTGGGCATTCCTCTGCCCATGCTCAATTTCGCTGGCCCAGTGACGCAACAGTTTGTCTCCTTTCCTGTATTCCTTGCAGTTAACACCTTCGTGCCAAGGAGAGTGGCACTTAAAACACCAGATGAATTGGCAAGTGGGGCACTGGACCTGGGTGAGGAAAAAGGATAGTAAGCTCTACTGGCTGCACTCAAAGTGTCTACAGGATCAGAATGAGGCTGCGTGGGAAAATTAGCCACCAGGCCGTAGTTTAAAATGTCTCCCCCATATAAAGCCAAAACCACAGGAAGATATGAATACTCTGTTGTTAAAGGAGGAGAGAACTGCTTTAGCAAGGAGGACCCGGCTGCCTGCAGACTATGCCGGAATTAAACACCCGAGGCATTCTGGAAATCAATTCTGCTTTAGGAAAACCTTTCAGACTGAAGCACAGGTAAAACCTGAAGGCTCAAAGGCCCCGAATCCACATGCTCAGCTGCCCTTTAACTCACCTTTGCCTTGAAACGACTTCCCAGTCATTTCTATTGTCTTAACAATGGCTTGCTTCACTTAAAAAGAAAAAAAGCCCCACAGATGCTTTGTCAAATGAAAACTACACTAGCAAAAAAACTGCTAGGCTAGCATTTGCCATGAAACACCATCTAAAATAATAGATACTCCTAGTTTGCAACCAATCTAAGGGAAGCTAATTATAAAAATAATGCAAATGATCCTATTATTAGAAATAGATCCCGCCTGGGCAATTTGGCGAGACCTCATCTCCACAATAAATCGAAAAATTAGCTGGGCGTGGTAGCGTGCACCTGTAGTTCCAGCTACTTGGAAAGGCTGAGGCGGAAGGATCGCCAGAGCCCAGCAGGTCGAGGCTGTGGTGGCCGGGAGCGGCCACTGCACTCCAATCTGGGCGACAGAGTGAGACTCAAACTCAAAAAAAAAAAAAAAGGAATAGATCAATATGGTGGTCCTGTGTCCTGTCCCTAGGATACCATCAGAAAGAGGCCTTCGTATTTTCACCACGGGGAGGAATATATGATAATGTGTGCATGTTCAATAAAAGTTTGTGTTCTACGTGACAGGAAAGGTATTCTACCAGACTTCCTTTATTTTGAATAAAGGAAGAATATCCCATTCTCATATTGTCTTGGTCTGTAGAATATCCCATTCTCATATAGTCTTGGTCCTAGGTTTCTAAAAAAATATGGGTATAACCTGATTTGCACAGCCCCGTGTGATTAAAATGAGTTAATAAAATGTCTCCCTAAGAAAGATATTTATATCCAACTATGCTCTCTGTTGCTATACATCGTGTCACTGTAGCATGAGTGAACTTACTGGCTACATTTTTAAAGATTAGCTAGAATTCCTTTCAGTAAATTGGAACAGTATCACCACTTAATTTATGGAAAACCACTTTTTTTTTATGACCAAGATTCCACTATATAGATTAACTGAGTAGTAATTACAATCCAAGCTCTTCCATTAATAATCCAAAGTGCTGCAGTTCTCACTTATGTCAAGAATACATAATAGTCTTCCTGTGCAAATAGAAGTGACAAAGTACTTTTGTTTTTAATTTATATAAAAAAAGTGCTGTCAGAAGACTGAAAAACTTGCATATTTATTTATTTATTTAGTGAAATTCTGTTAAATGGTAGTATCTGCATTGAATACATTACATGTGCTGTTTAACATTTTTATCTTCAAACTAATGCTGCAAAGTGGCTATGAACGCCACAAGTTTTCAGATGTCTAAGAGACTCAGAGCGATTAACTAACTTGTCCAAGGTAACACGGCAAGGTAACACAGCACACTTTTCCCCACACTTCCTCACACTAAATGGAATTCCTTCTTTGACAATTGGAAACTTAAAATGTAAACTATTTAGTAAGTCAGAATTCTACATGATAACCACTATACGGTAAACTTGGAAAATTATTTTCAAGATTTTACTTACATACATTGGGATACTCCTTAGATTAAAAAAACAACAAAAACAAAAAAACCAGGATGTTACTGTCTAGTCATTCAAAGTGAATGTTTTTTGGCATTGTGAACATTAACATTAAAATAAATCATCTTTAGAAGAAAATGAGTTGAAGTAAGTGAGATTCAGAAAATAAAACATTGTAAAATGTCTACTGCCCTGTGTCACCGAACGATGAATGGATGTAAATATCATGCGAGGCCTTCCTCTGAATGTAATCAATCAGGAAAACCTCAGAAAGACACTGCTTTTCCTTACACATCTGTCACCATGTCAGAATGTTCTGGGTACTTAATTCAGTTCTCTTCTCTTAGGCATGATTCCTAAGTCCAAATCACTGGACTCTGGCATCATTAAAGAATTTTTTTTTAAAAAGCTCTCTTTGGTTTTTAATCAGTCTTGGATTATATTTATGAGAGGAATAGAATAATGAATGTAAAGGTCCTCTGAAACTGGGATTCACTCTATGGATGTCAGACATTTAATGGTCCGAAGATCTTTGTGACTGAGAGCCTGTCAATCTGCAGATCACTAATGGGGACAATGAGAAATGTGCGATTCTCTAGAATAAGGAATCTAACACGTGGTATCCATGCCAAACAGGGACTCTGGCTCATAACAAACAACCAAGCCCTACTGCAGATCCTACCGCCGGTCCTCATGAACAGCACAGACTTAGTGACAAACTGTGACTGGAGTTAGGTAGCAAGCTCTCAAGCGAACAGAATAGGGATAAGTTAAATTCATACCCAATCACTTACTCTCTCACTGAAAACATCAAAATAACCATCTATTTGCTTTGTATTAAAATCATAACTAAGAGCCAACCCTAACAACTTTAGTATTAAGAGACTACATATCTTAATTGCTTCAGTGCTGATATGTGGGTCTGACGACACCTTCTTCATTCTGACCTTAATCATGCTCAGAATTGGCTTTATCTACACGTATATTGATATCAACACTCCATCTTCCCCCACTCCTTTATCACAGCTATTCCTCCACATGGAACACCATCTTATACCACAGATCTACTACAGGGAGTGCCTGCCTTCTGAGGAATTATATTTACACAGAAGTCACCTTGCTCTATCCTTGTTACTCAACGTACAGTCAGAGGACCACTCACATCAGCTTCACTTGGAAGCTTGTTGGAGTCACAAATCCCCAGACCTACTGATTCAAAAGTGTGCACTTTTGCAAGCCTGAACAAAGATGTGATTCAATATGCACACCAAAGTTTGAGGAGCACTACCCCATACCATGTGATCGCATCTCTCTGGTCTCAATTTATGGGTCAGGAATGAGTTCCTAAGCCAGAAACGTGAATCCACTAGTTGGCAAGCTGCCTAAGAGGTGGCTGGGATGAGCTTTAGAGCAGGGACCCTTCATTGTTGAATAGAGATTTGCCAAAGTAAGATTTTTTTTCTCTTGTAGCGGGGATACAAGAGATACCTTCATGAGGCAAAGACAGAGAAGAGCTGAGCGACCACAGTGCAGATCACTGAAGAAGAGAACAGACGTGGACTTCTGGTGAGATGACATAAGGGCTCCCATGAGACCAGAGCTAGTGCCCAATTCTCCGTAAGGTCTGCCTCGGTGGTTGCTCACTGCCTCCCTGCCCTTCCTACTCCTCGTGCAGCCTTGTTGTAAACCTCACTAATTGAGATCGCCCAAGAAAGAGCACATTTCTGCTTCTGTTCATCGGAAACGGTCCAGTGAACACATTATGTGTATTGGAATATTACCCTTAATCAAGTGCTCTTTGCAAACAGAATTTCTGGCACATGGTAGGCACTCAGTACGTTATTTATGAAAAGAAATATTTTGCACACTGTCTAGGTACCATATATCAGTTAACATTAAATGAAGTTTTAAAAAACCCCAACACATCTAATTTACAACCAGTGGCTGAGATGGTATCACTACTTCCTAGATTATCATATTATGTTTACTAAATATTTCATCCTAATGACCATTTTACTGAGCATCATAACTAATGTGTAAACTCTTCCAAAGAGGCAGGCAGGGCTACAACACGTTTCAAGAATAAAGTTATCAAAGCTAGGATTCTCAATTAATTTGCCTCAGAATCCACAAAAGATAAAAGACCTTTATATTACATTTTTAACTTCTGAATCCCCTTAGTTTTTCCAGAAAGCGGTGCTACATTGAAATGACAAGTATAGCAAGCCACTTGACCTAATAAAATAGTATTTTCTCCTGATAATTCAACAAGACAAATAAGGAAACAGTCAACAAAATAAAAACAGTGTCCAAAACCAAAGAGCATCACAGATAATTATTTTGTTTTTCTTTAACTTTTAGATTCAAGGGGTACACATGTATATTCATTACATGGATATATCAGATAATTATTTTCGATGTCTGAATTCTAGGCATAGTTTTAAATAGATCACAAAACTCAAAGTATCAGACAACATCCACACATAAATGCAGTATTGCAAATCTAAGCGCTAATTCAGTTTTCCAAGAACAATTTGCTTTATTAGAACTTTGGATTAAACATATACTCAGTAATAAGACACATTTATCAACTAATTTGCCCGTTAAACAAATATTTATTTGGGCACCGTCAAGTAGCAGGAACTAATCGTACTGATTTTAGGCACTCAGAAAAGAATGAAAATACTTGTCTTGAAGGAATTTACTGGAGTCACACAAATATAAACCTAAAGAGCTATAAAGCCATGTAATAACTGCTAGCGTAGAAGTTTGGACAAGTAGGTGCCATGAGAAAGATGCTTCAGGGAAGGCTGGAAGGTAGGTGCTCGGAGTGAATGTAGCCTTGAACAATGAGCAGAATGTCAGAAGTACAAGTGATGAGGTCACACTTCAGGTGGAGGGTCCAGCCTGAACCATCACACTGACGCCCAAAAGCCCACAGTGCGTTGCAGAACAGCACGTGTTCTAATATAGCCTGAACAGAGACGTCGCCTCGATGAAGTGACATATAAAAAGGGTCCAATAAAGTTCTGACAATCCTGGCATATCTCCCAAAATATACTGTGGACCAGAAGCTCCTCAGATCCAACATGCAAAACTTATGACTGTCTGACTAAGGTGTGTACTAAAGAAACTAACCAAGATGGTAAATAGCTGAGAAATCTTGTAGCTATAAAAAGTTTCTGAAGAACTCAAGGTGATGATCTTCCTGAAGAGAAGATGTGAAGAAGTGTGAGGTGTTACAGAGAGGAGAGAAGGAGTCTTTGACGCACGGCTTCAAATGCTTCCAAGGAAGCACTGTCCGTTCCCTTTTAACATCACATCCTGAAGCCAGGGAGGTGGCCCTGGACAGAGATTCTCCCTAGGTCAAAATACAGCTTGACTTCTTGCCAGCCTCACGCTCCCTGAGCTGTCACTGCCTACTCGGGGCTCTGACCCTGCATGGAAATGCCAGTGACACGGTCTCCATGTGGCACTGCTCCCCTAAACATAGCCCAAGTTGGTTAAGTGATCTTGGCCTTAATTTCTCACAACACGGCTGAAACTAACTTGGAAACGGAGAGAAAAATTTTCCTAAAGGTTGGGTGCCAAACAAAAACCACAAAGGGTAACGGACACATGACAAGACAAGCTATATCAAGATACAGTATTTATTCCTATAAATAACCTTACTGACCTTCCTGAATACTGGTATTCAGGATCCTTTTACATACACAACACATTATTATGCAATACATTCACCTCAATACTAGCTTTTATGTTCAAGTGGAACGGCATGTCAGAACTTGAGAACGGGGCTTCTTTGAAGAGAATACTCTCTCCCTAATTTGATGATCACTGTTTCGTACCAGTCCATCCTGCTCCCACCACCTGGAAATACCCTTAAGCATTTATACACTCTTCCTCTAAATCCAGAAAGCCAGGTCCAGAGAAGCATTTGCCTATTTCTTGTCTGGGGACTCACTTCTTCCCTATGAATATAAAAGGTACTGGAAAATTCTGCCCTGACTTGTGTAGCTCAAACTCCTAGCCAGAAAAGTGTAGCATCGTCTGTTTTCAACAGGATGTCCTGTTCTAAACACAACACAATACAGCTAAAATCTCACAAGGGGTACCCACAGAAAGAAGCAGGAGGGTCATTTAATTACACGGTGTTCACACGGAAATGGGAATATTCTTTGTGAACAATAAGTGAAATAGATCTCAGCCTGAAGGTAGCAATGAATTCTTTAAGTCAGAGCTTTTTGAGAATAAAAAGAAATGACTCGATCAATAGCTAAACTCCCAAGAGACAAGATGATGAAGACGGGGGAAAAAAACCCGATATCAATATCAATATCAATTTTTGACAGTGGAAAGCCTTGATTATTATAATTATTATAGTTCTTCTAAGGTCAAATGTAGGCTAAAATATCAGATGAATCCCAATATTTGGCTGTAGTTAGAAGCTTAAGCATAAGCAAAAACTCTAAAAACAATCATGGCTAATTTATGTATCAAAAAAGCAAACAAAGGACAACTTTAGCAAAGCAACGCATTAGTAACTAAAGAAAGAAATTCACTCTAATAAAATCTGGTAGGCTTGCATCATTGCTGAATGTTATAAGTGTTTTCAAGGCTAACATATATAACACAAGCTTTGTTCAAATTGGCTTCTTTAAACCAGGCTAGACGACTTTATCTTTATCTCCCCCCATAAATCTATGCCAACAACAATAATTTAAGAAACTACACTTGTTTTCGGTTGGCTGCTGACAGGGATGATACATTAATCCCAAGAGAAATCAGTGTGTATCATAAGCTAACTTGACCTTGTGGAGGAGCTGAGATACAACCACATTCTCAATTTGTAAACACTGTCAACTTAACATGGTGCCAGGGAAAAACAGAACAAAGGTGCATGCTAATTAAGCTGTCATGAGAAAGCTTTAAACATTTTAACATATGGAAAACATTCTCAAATCATCGTTACCAGAAGGAAGGGTAAACACATTTCAAAGGACTCCAATTAGGAACAAACAGCCCATTGATTTGACTGTATTTTTAAAGGCCTCAGTAAAATTATTTTGTAACATCGGGAATATTTGTGTCTTACAAAACGTGATTTCTACCCAAAGCTTTTATAATTATAAGAGAGAAAAAAGAATATTAGAGAGATAAGGTAAGAACACAGATTTTTCTCTAGGACACTTTTCTTTTACCTTGTGATGCATCAAGGCACCGTTGGGGAAATCATCAAGGTTCAACTTCACGTTTGTGGAAAGAAGAGTGGGGATTATTATTAGTTTTGCCTCAAGGAAACCATCAAGAGAATGATCTCTCACATGGGAACATTCCCTGTGTCATATGCATGACATCAATTCTTACTCCCAACCAATATGAAAAGGGAAATCACTTCTTAGTCTATACTTGGGACGCGAAGGAAACCTAGAATCGCACCTACTTCAGTAAAACTCCTATGAGTAAAACAATAACTTTTAATCCTTTGTAAGTCTCTCCTCTTTTCCTTCTTTCCATGAAGAACTAGTCACTTTCCCTACCTCCTGAAGCACATTTTTTCATTTCTGTAAGTTCAAACCCCCTCCCCTGTGCCCAGTATTGATACTTCCACCAGATCACTCCTGAACTATGTTTTCTGGGCATTCCTTTGATGTCCCAAAGGATCTTCAAACTTAACACTACCAATATGTTCCAGACTGAATGCATTTTCCACTCCCCAAGCCCGCTCCTCTTCCTCCTCCAGGCACAGTCAATTTCACCCCTCCTTTCTACCCATCTACCACTCATCTCATCTTTTGTTCCATTTCTATTCTTTGTGACTCCCCCACTCCCTTCTCAATACCCAGGGGTCACTGCTCATGCAATCAACACAATTTTTAGCATGTGTTGAGCATACACTACATATCATACATAGTGCTAAGCACATTATTTGTGAGATCTTGTTTAGTCCTTACTATATTCTTATGACATAGGTACTATTATTATTCCCAGCTAAAGATGTAAAAACTGTACTCAAGGTTATAGAGCCAGCATGTGACAGACTGAGAGTTTAAATCTAGTTTAAAGCCAGTGCTCTGACTCCATATTTTCCACTTTGGTAAAATCAACATTTTAAGGCTTAGTTTAATGTATTTACTCTTAAATGAAGCTTTCCCAAACTCTCTTGTCCCTTCTTTTCCTATGTGCTAAGCTTTTTGGCATCTACATCTATTATAATACACATTATTATTTACACATTGGCCCATTTATTAATTCCATCAGCAGATGTATTTTGAATGCATACTACACAAGACATAGTGCTTGGCAGGGTTATCAGCAGCAAATGAAGCAAGCCTGGACCTAGACTTCCTAGAGACCACTTAGAGAGACTTTAAGCAAATAACCACACAAAAACATCATAAAATCCCAGATGATAATTACTATGGAGAAAACCTATGTATGTCTATTTCTAGGCATCACATGAGGACATTAGAGTCACAGTTACAATATTTTTAATTTCCCCACCATTAGCTTATTCTCTATATTGATACGCAGTTGGTGTTGCATTAATAAATTACAGAAACCGTTCAGGTTAGAAATTAGATTTCTAGTTGGAAACTGAAGTCAACCTTGTAGACATGGGATAGTAAGACTTTTTGGCATCATGATAAGAGTTGTGGGGAGAAGACAGAAATATTATGAATAAAAAAGTAAGACTAGACTTGGCCAAAGGCAAAGTTGTTTCAATTCAAGAATGAATTTGTTCTGTTTGATACAGTATTAGTTTGACAATGTTCAACAAAATGAATAGCATTATTTACTAAAATTTTAGCCAGAAAAGATGTGTCGAGTAAGAGCCTAGAAGGATGAATGAATACCTAAGAATTCTTGTTGCTACTTATTGATACTGTTTACCCTTTATCCAGTTTTTAAGTACAAACAATTTAACAAGTGGTCTTTACAAAAACCCATACAAACAAAACCCCTAAATATTATATTTTGGATCTCAAGCTTCATGTGAGAAGTACTCACTCAGCTATAAAATAACTAATATTTTTGAAACAATTTTAACTTACCATATTAAGTGCTTTTGAAACAACAGCAAAAGCCATAATAAATGCTTAAAGATATCTTGGATCAAGATACTGTAATTCAATGACTCAGAAAAGTATTAAAATAAACATTACTAGGACTTTATCAATAGATACAAAACTCATTTAAGGTTGTAAACAATATTATAAAGAAAAGTTAAATTGCTCAGAAATGTTAGACATTAGCAACCTTTCTTTTTCTGTTCCTTATGATATAATTTATTACATTTGAATACTTGAATTCACTCATCTCAAGGTTAAGATAAGCCATATCATTTTGGAAGTGGGTTTAGTTATTGGGGAGGGGGACACAGATTTTTTTTTTAATGTAAAAAGTAATTTATTCTATTTTGAGCTCTTACACAGTCAGGGAGAGTAACAGGCCTGCTGTGAAACAGATCACCCAAAATGGAGATAGTATCAAACTAGTGATCAAGGACTAACTCCTAAAAATAAATAAATAAAAAAGTAACTCTTACCAAGGATGACTTTAATTTGAAAAATAAATACAGTTACTGATTTACTATTTTCAATTTGACAATCTACCTGTGGTATAACTGTCAGGTAAAAGCATACATCTTTATAACTCAGTGGTCCCAAGTTAAAAAAGAAAAAAAAAAATCACAGAAAGTCAAGAAACATGAGAATAACTCAAGAAATACACAAATGAGCAAAAACATAAGGGAAAGAGGGCGGTGTAGTTTTGACTCGGTTAAAGAAACTAAGAGAAAACTGGTTTACGTGCAAAAATGCGCATCCTGGAAAGCCAGGTGTGAAAATTTAGAGTAGAAATCTCTATGGCTTGAATCTCCACTATTTCCTAAAAAAAAAAAAATGACATCTTGCAGTATTGATTTGTACTTTATGGCTCAGACACCTACCTCATCTGACTCCATTCCTTACTCACTCTAGTCTTTACTTAAATGAGTCTGAAAAACACGTGGACACAGCATAAGAAAAAAAAAATCCACATAATATTTCCCTTTCTGTAGCTACTTTAGACCTGGGTTTGTTACTATAAAATCCCCAGAGAAAATTTAACTGTAAGTCTGTGGCTTTGCTGAATCAAGTCCCCCAGTTAATATTTAGAAAATACTCACTGTTTGGGATAATAGCATTGTTGGTGGTACCTATTCATAGAGGGATAGCCAAACAAAGTCTGTGTGTCTCAAAACCAGGATTAAATCATTTGACACTGAATTTAAATATACCACAAAGTAAAAAATGTTCATCTGTTCACCAAAAAGCACAAAGATCTTGGTCTCAGTTTAGGATGCTAGATGCAGTCATGAATGTCACAGTTGGTTTGTTGGAGAACCCACGTCAGTGCTCTTCTTACCCATAATATCCAGACAGGTATGGGCATGTAAATCAAGGAATACCAGCGTAGAGCTGAGAGTTTAATGATGGAGAATGCTATATGTAGTAAAAATCATTGCTTCAGGAATTGTTTGAGTCATCCTAGGACTTTATACAACACAGCAGAGGGAGATTATTTATAGCTCTTCTGTTATAGATGTTCTCTTCTACAAGAGGAAAGAAGAGTAACAAAAATAATCCTCCTCAAATTCGGCAGTAGCTTTACTCTTGCTGAAGCTTGCTCCAGAGTTTTGCTTTACAGTATGTTGAAGTTTCTATCCCTCACCCACATCTGAAGATTTTAACTGCTTTATCATCAACGACATTTATTTTAAATGAAATTCCTCCTCAAAACAAATTTATTTTGCTTTGCTCATCAAAAGGAAACTATTGACCTTACTGGATTTAAGATCTGCGTTTCCTCCTTGTTTTCCTTCTTATTTACAATCCAACTGACAGATACTAGAGGAAGCCTGATCATTGAGATTATTCTCAATTATTTCCACTTTGATTGAATTTTATATACATGCTATAATTACCATAAATTCCAAAATTAGTATAGTCTGAGTTTATGTATACCTAATTCCAAGCATAATTCATACTAAATCAAATACCCTAATTTATAAAATGTTTTTCTAAAACTAGTAATTTCCTGTTAACATATAACAATATACAATAGGAATAAAAATAACTTAAAATAACCAAAGTAAATAAAAGTATTCTATTAGCATTAAGTCAGCATTCAGCATTACCGTAGGGCAATATTTTAGTTATACAAAATATTAAGTTGTAACCTCAAAAATGATACTTTTTACAGAAGGAAAAATAGTTGTTTTTTCCTAACAGTTACACCTCAAAGAGACTAGCCTGCACAAGAACTATATATAAAAACATTAACTATGAGAGTCAAACAGTTTCAAAGAGCAATTACTCCTTAAGAAGCCTGGACTAACCTAAAAGCACTGTAGCTCATCACTGCAATGTCAGAGGAAACTACTTGCTAAAACCATGGTCCCCTCAAAGCTACAGGATGAATAGTGGAGCCACCGCTGCTTCCAAATCACGCAGAACAGGGGCAAAAACTTACCCTAAATGGAAATGACTTCAAACAGCCTTTGAAATCACTTTATCCTGCCATTTTGCCATAATGACAAGGACGAAAACTACTGCCGCAGCCTCACTGGTTTTCTGCTTCACTGCTGTGTATTAGTTACTGGGTGAGGCTAAAAAAATTGCACAACAGTTGTTCGTGGTGGGCCTGGGACACTGGTGTGTCCTAAAGCTCTCCAGGCGACTATCATGTATAGTCCGAGCAGTGAATCGATACTCTGTGGCCATATGGTTGTCTTGGTTTCCCAGGCTGCAGTTCTGGCCTCCTGTGACAGCCTCTATGAACGATGCCGGAATGATCTGTCCCTAATGCCTACATAATTAAATCTATAAACTAATCTAATAAACTCCTGTACTCAGTGCACAAAATCCAACATGGCCTGCTCTTATCTGCCTGACCGGCCGCCACTCCCCTACTCTCTCCCACTAGCCCTAGAAACACTTGTTTTCAGCATGCCTGACCTTAGCTGCATGGCCTCGGCACTCACTCTTCCCTTGCTCTGAAACACTCCAAGTTTATCTGCTTGGAGAACTGCACCTCCTTGGGAAGCCATTCCTGACATCCTAGCTCATCCCACCTTCAAGTGTCCCCCAAACACCCTGCATATACAGTCGAGGCCTGCGTTTTGCTTTTCTACTCACACTGAGTTGCCATCCTAGAACTTATGTCTCTCTCTCTCTCCTTCAAAAGACTTTTTGAAGCAAGGACAATCACATTTGCTCTGTATCCCCCCAAACTTAGCACAATGCCTAGCATGTACTGGCATTCTATACTTGCTGAGTAAATGAATGAAGACCATTTTATCCCATTTTTACTTATCATAGACAGAGTCAGAGGACACTTTCATTGGGACCACTGAAAAAGTCAAATAAATAATAATAATAATAATAAAAGCCTTAGTATTTACTTAGCATTTGTCAATAGTAACGATTATTACTCTAAAGGTTAGTCTATTAAGAAGGTTACTAGAGAAATTTTCAACAAAGTTAAAGTCAAAGAAAAAGCTTTAATCAAATCCTCAAGAGTGCTATCGTCAGCTACCCCAAACTATACGTTTTTCAGAACCATAGTCCACATGTGCTCACCTTAGGCTCTGGTAAGGGAAGGAAGCCCCCTTAATGCCCACCACAAGTTGGCCTAATTTGGCTGTTTCCACCATGTGACATTTAACCCACAATTCTGGTGAACGTGCTTACTTTGTATTTGCTTTCTGATCTGGATGGGGTGGGTATATGTCCTTTTTTCTTGAAGGTTGTAAAGTGCTTGCACTGAGGACATGGTTTGGTGCTGGAATCAATACGGCCAAGTTCCAGGAAGTACTTATACTTGATGGAGTCTTCATGCGTTAAGTTATAGACAACAGTTGTTTCTTCTAAGAATTCAAAACACTCTGTGATAGGGCATTTGATTTCTACTTGGCCAAGTTGTACCTGTGTGAAAGAGCAGAGGGAAGAAGAAGAAAAAAAGGCCACTGGTTAGTTTTTTTTTTTTTTCTTTTCTGTATATGGTGTTGCTTTTTCAAAAAAAATTACAGTGTTTAAGTCTTCTCCGATCATTACATTTGTGAACGGAACTGGACCTAAGCCACAGGCTCACCAAGATGTGAACTACCAACCCATCCCTCTGGAAACCACAGAATGAGACAGCATTCAGATGACGTGCCAGCTGCAGGAACTGCAGGGTGAGATAGCATTTGAATGACGTGCCAAATAAAAAGTGTTTCAGATTTTTCAATCTTATTACTTCTGCACTAAACTTTGGGCACATTTTACTACTTTAGAAGGACAAAAGAGATTTTGAAAAGTATGCTATCTGGTAGTTTACAAATGTTAGCAAAAACAACTATTTTCCCTGACCCTTTAAAAACATAAAGTAAGTAGTTCCTATGTTATCAGAATCACAGGAACAAGCAGAAAATCAAACCAGCTACAATAGATAAGAGCTGGCTGCTACCGAGCTACTTTACAAAATTAAATGTATTCAAAGGACCATGAAGGTAGATTGGGAGAAAAGAGAGAACATATCAGAATGTTCTCGTGTGGCATATGGTTTAAGATACGCGATGTGGCTTGCCTTAAGATTACAGTAAAAGATTAAAGCATGAAGTGTGAATACAATTCATTTTTAAGAGATGAAAATAAACTACTTTGAGATAAGGAGCAGCTGGGGTGTTATCCATAAGCAGTGAACGATAACTCTTCATATACATGGCATCATAATATCTTTTGTCATCCTAACGTAGCAAAGGGAGGCACTGAAAACTCCAAATGGCAAACAACGCAAAACCCTTTCTTTCTCACTTGGGTGAATTCGACATTCTAAGAAATCAAAGCACATCCACCTACATGAGAAGAGTATACTATGAAGAGCCAGGTAGGAGTGGGAGAAAGCCACACAGTTGGGAAAAGAAAAGCATCAACACAAAGAGTTCTCAAAAACAAGCCCAGGACAACCTCTGTGGAAAACAGTGTGGTGATTCCTAAAAGTCTAAATATTGACCTTCCATACGACCCAGAAATCCCCCTTCTGTGAATATACCCAGAGGAACTCAAATCACTCTATAAAAAAAGATACCTGCACATGCATGCTTATTGCAGCATTATTCACAATAGCAAAAACACGGAACCAACCATGCTGCCCATCTAAAGTGTATGGATAAGCATGGTACATATACGTGATAGAATATTATGCGGCCATAAAGGACAAAATTATGAACGTCACAGCAACTTGGATGGATTTAAAGTTTGTGATACTCAGTGATCTATTACAGAAACAAAGAACTGAATATCATATGTTCTCTCATGGTGGACCCTGAACAATTATCATACAAGAAAAGAGCTGGCCGTAGTGGGAAACTGCCAGGGGCAGGGGGCAGCACATTTCATCAATAAGTTACCCGATCTCAAACCAGGTGAAGTGGGGATCAAAGTGAGGCTCAAACTTTACCAGTACAATGACCATGTGTATACCTAATCCTGAATTGTACCCCACACCTTTAAAATAAATTATAAAAAACAAAAACCTAATTCATCATAGCTTTTAGCTTTGCTGCTTATCTGGTACAAGCTTGGGGAGAAGTAGTTAAGAAGTTAGAGACGGAAGAATTCACAGAAATGACATGTTTGATACCAGTAAGAAACAGGAGCTAAACTGAAAACAAAAGGGAAACATTTGACTTTGGATAAGCCTTCTTACTAGAACTGACCTGCTGAAAGTATAAACTGCTGTATAATATTATGCTACCATTGTGCAAAACATGGTCCAAGGAGGTCTTCAAAAATATTTGCCCAAGCAGTTTTCCTGCTTTTTGGATGGGTCTGCTCACAGTCATAATGAGTCCTTAGGAGATTTTTATGTGGGTTAAAAACCTCTGTGTCACAGAATAAAAACCTGGATTAATGAAGTATATGATTTAAACACTTAAAAAAGATGAAATGCTCCTTCCTTTAACATTCTGTTGACATTTATTAAGCCTGATTCTGAGGCAGGTACTGTGTTACATGCTGAAGTTTTGTGGGTGCCTGTCAGTAAAGAGGTGACCATGAAAACAGGGTGTCAGGGAGGAGATGGGGGAAGCACGGTGACCACAGACTTGGAAGGTTCAGAAGAAGCTTCTTGGTATGAGTGAGGTCTCAAGTGAGATCCTGAGACTAGTACCACATGGTCGGACACGGGTAAAGGTGTTCCAAGCAGACAGAAGAAGCAATAGAGGCAAAGGCCTGGAGGGAAGAGAACAGAGTATACAGGCACACCCCAAGTGGATGGTCTTGTGTAGTGCCCACACGTATACACATCAGGACTTAAAGATCACAGCTTTTGGGGAAGGAGGCTGAAGATGAGCAGAAAGACTGAACCACGGAGTGTGAGTATGGAAAGATGGGGCTGTACAGATGAACTTGGACTGGAACTCAAGAGCAGAGCATGCGAGTCTGGACTTTTTTCTTATAAAAAATAGAAAAGCATTTATCAGCACATGAAAGACAGTTGCTTTTCATTCCACACAAAAAGGAGCTCACTCGGGCCACCTCGGGAAACTTTTGTTTACTGGGGACAGTACACTTTAGTGGTTAAGAGTCTGACTCCCGTGTCAGTGTTTGAATTCAGCCTTCCTCGCCTATGAGTTTTGTTTTCCAACGGCATAAATGATAACGGAAGCAGCAATTTCACAGACACCCGAGGAGAGATGACTATGGAAATAAAATGTAGTTTAGGGACTAGAACAATCCAAGGCAGCTCAAGGGGAAGGGCTGTCTTGCTACTCCTTCAGCACCGGGTGTTCATTACTTGATCACACTGATATACCATCCAACATTCAGTCAAGCACTGTGCCTTCTACCTCAGAGTTTCTCAAATCTGTTGGCGAACTTGTTTCACTTCCAAAGTACGTACTGCTTCCTCTTGTTTTCATTCTTCCTGCATTTACTATTCCGTATCTTCTTTTCTTTCTCAGAGCTCCAAAATTCCTACCCTTCTACACTGATCCAATGATCGTTTTTTTAAATCCCATATTGTATTTCACCCACAGAAGCAATCAGATGCATATTCCCACCACCAACTCTACCAATCTACACCTGTCTTTTTTGTTTTCCTTCCTTATAGGACTGTATCTACTTGCAAGACAACTGAAAGTGTTTACAGAGAATTCAAGTTTCCTGGCCCACTCAAGACCTTCAGAACTGGAACAAGTATTCAAACAATCCTTTCAATTACTCATACTAGCAATACCCTCTTTTACATAATATGGGGTAACTCATGACCTATGCAATCTCTTGGCTTCTACATATACTGTATATATCTTTTTCAGAATAATTTTTAAAAAGATCATTAGCAAACAAGTATTCATGATTAAGCAAAGTGCATTTATTTATGTATACAAAAAGAGATGTATGAGATTATCTTAAGAATGCATTTTAAAAACACATTTTAAGCCGGGCTCGGTGGCTCAGCCTGTAATCCCGTGCCTTTGGGAGGCTGAGGTGAGTGGATTGCCTGAGCCTGCGGGTTCGAGACCCGCCTGGGCAGCAAGACCTCCTCTCTACAATAAACCAAAAAATCAGCCGGGCATGGTAACACACGCCTGCAGTTCTGGCTACTTGGAAGGCTGAGGTGGAAGGATCGCCGGAGCCCAGCAGGTTGAGGCTGCGGTGGCCGGGAGCGGCCACTGCACTCCAGTCTGGGCGACAGAGTGAGACTCCAACTCAAAATAAACAAACACATTTTAATACCTCAAAAGTCAGAATTTTAAGCAATAGTTGCTAGCATTGTGCCATGGTTTAATTTGTAGTGTTTTGCTTTTACTTTCTTGGTGGCATATAACCCAATACTGCATCCTACAATTGATCACACATTAGATTTCAATGAAATGGGGCTTTTATGGGTTAGGCACTGTGAGGAACTTCTGGAGAGATGAGAAAACAGAAACACAGGGCTTCTACTGGAGAAAATGAATAATAAACAAGTAAATAAACAAGGCAGACTGTAACCAGTATTATGAAAGAATTACACATCAGGGAAGACGACCGCTAAAGAAGTGACTGAGAACTAAAGGACCCATCATGCAGAGAACGTGGGGTAGAGACTGCGAAGGAAACAAGAACCTTGGCCCCAGGACAGAAGGTACCTGATATACCTGTGTTCATAGCACTGAACGGAGTGACCAAAACATATACTAAGAGAGGGAGAGAATGGGATGAGATGAAGCTGGAGATCAGGCAGGAGACAGATCACACAGGCCTTGCTGGCCATATTCAAGAAATCTGGATTGTATTCTAACATTCAATATGAATCACTGGTTTTAAGAGGAGGGTTGACATGCCCTGATCTACAGCTTACAAAATCGTTTAGGCTCTTCTTGAAGAAAGGACGGTAGAGGATCAAAAGTGAAGCTTGAGGGAAGAGGCACAGCCTGGATTGCAGCTGGTCTTTTCACCAGCAACATCTGGCTGCTGCAGCTGTCCAGGCAGTAGAGAACAGAAGACTGAATTACATTGCAAGAGGTAGCCAGTTACGGGGTGCATTTTGGAAGGGAATCAATAGGATTTTTTAAACTGATAAATAAAGATTGTATATACTTATGGGACACAGCATGATGTTTTAAAATATACTGAAGAATAATTAAATCAAGCTAATAAATATACGCATTACCTCACATACATTTTTTAATGGCTAGAAAACTTAAAAATCTATTCTCTGTAATTTTTATGCTTACAGCACATTGTAAATGATAGTCACCATGTTGTACAATAATCTCTTGAACAAATTGCTCTTGTCTAACTAAATTGCTATTGTTTTGACCAACACCTCCCCAATCCATCTCTCTCCCCAAGCCCCTGTTAATCACCATTCTAAGGCTTGGACTTTCTAAGATTACACATAAAAGTGAGATCATGTGGTATATGTCTTTCTGTACCTGGACTATTCCATTCAACACAAGGTCTTTGAGGCTCATTTACGTTGTTGCAAATGACAAGATTTCCTTCTTTAAGACTTAACAGTATTCCACTGTATACTTACACCACATTTTCTTGATTCATTCATGAATCAGTGGACATTTAGGTTGTTTGTCTTAAGTGAAAAATGCTGCAATGAATATGGGAGTGTCCATATCTCTTTAACACACTAACTGCATTTACTTTGGATATGTATGCAGTAGTGGAATTGCTGGAATATATGGTAGTTATATTTTTAATTTTTTGAGGATCACCATCTTGCTTTCGATAACGTCTCTACTAGTGCATATTCCTACCAAAAATGTACAAAGTTTCCCTTTTCTCCACATTCTCCCCAATACCGATCTTTCACCTTTTTGAGAATTAGCCATCCTAACAGGTGTGAGGTTCTCATGGTAGCTTTAATTAGCATTTCCCTAGTGATTAGTGATGTTGACCATTCTTTTCATATACCTGTTGCTATTTGTATTCCCTTTGCGTGAAACTTACGGGATTTGGTGACTGGCTAGACACTGGGGATGAAGTGAAGGAGGATATCAAGGATTATTTTTAGTTTTTTGACTTGAACAGCTTGATGACTAGTGGACATTACTCACTGAGAAGTTTTTAATAAAACATATAGTTTACATGATATTTTCTGAAAATGTTTCACTGCAATTTTTCTACAGTAATAAGAACAAAGATTATCAATACATGCAGAAAAAATATGCTGAGCTCTTACCATATGACAGGCAATATAAAAGGCCCAAAATGTAAACTAGATTAAGCCACAAATCCTGCCTTCATGGAACTTGAGAATGTAGTATTGATAGTCTCTTATAGCACCCTAGGATTTGATGGTACAGATTCATATAGTATTTACCCAATGTTTCAAAAACACTTTTTATTTGGAATAATTATAAACATATGCAAAAGGTGGAAGATTGGTATTAAAAATCCTTAATTCCCCACTCTCCAGTTTAAACAACTGTCAACCTATAGTCAATCTTGTTTCTTTTGCGTCCTGACTCACATGACCCACCCATATTATTTGGAAGCAAATAAAAGAATCATGCCATTTTATTCATAAATATTTCAGCATGGATCTAAAAAAAAAAGAAGACTTTTAAAAAACCATAACCACAACACCATCTATCTCCCCAAATGTCAATTTTGTAGTATCAAGTTAATACTTTAAATGACATGTCATCTAACTTCCGATTACAGAATTTTATGTACTTAATATACTTAAAGATATTTTCCAGTTCTGTGTGTTCAGTGCTATGACCACTATTTATATAACTGAGAAATACGCTCTCCAATTCTTCTGAACAAAAATATGTCCATGCTTGTAAGAAAAAAATTGCTTAACTCTAAAACAATTTACAAGGCATTAGTAAGAGACACTATTATCCACTTAACACTCAAGTTAGATGGCTAATTTGCCACACGGGAGAACTCAAAAGTAATTTAATGACTCAGGTGAAGGAAACCTCTGGAAAAGTGGCAGATTAATTAATTAAATCCTCCAAAGAAAAGGACTAAAAAAAGGATAAATCTTGGGCCTCAAAGCTCAATTTACCAAATGTATGGTTTATGACTTTGATCTTGGTTTTATACTTTGGTCATGATACTTTACACGGTGCTTTGGTTTTTTGTTCACCTGCTGCCAGGGGATTTCAGAATTCCTCTGTCCAGAAAAATGAAAATATGTTAACCACAGAGGAGAAAACAATACTATAACAAAAGCAGTAACAATAATCACGAAACATATACAGCACCCACAACATGCAAAGCACAGTCCCAAGTACTCTGTGTGAATTAGCTGCTTCATGGAGCACCATATATAGGCAGATTCATTTCAGCCCCACTGAGGTCCCCATGACTTTGCTCATCAGTGATTCTAAAAAGGTGGCTGCTCTACTGACACATGCTTTTTTGTTTCTTTAGCAGCTACTATGGGGTCCAGTGCTAGATGCCTTTGAATTAAAAAAAAATTGATGAAAAACATCAAGCCAAAAATTCCAGAAGTTCTCTCAACTCTAAGCAAGATAAATACAGTACAAAGAAAACCACACGTAGGCACATCAAATGAAAGCGCCAAAAATCAAACACCCAGTAACAAAAACACAACCAAGGAAAAAGGCATATTCCCACATAGAAAACTTCAGCCTTGGGTGCGTCTTGATGGCAAGTTGTTGCTTCTAAGCTCCCCAGTTTATGGTATCTTGATATAGCAGCTAAGATAATACTCTTGATCTAGCAAAATAAAGTGGTAAAACTTTTTCTACCAAATAGAAGACTAGTCATAAAGCTACAGGAATTATAATAGTATTATATTGGCACAGGACGAATAATAGGTCAAGGGAACAGAACAGGGTACAGACCAAAACCACCTACACATGGATGCTGGAAGTAGTAACACTACAGGGCAGTGGGGAGAATGGATTTTTCAAATTAACTCTGCGGAGTCACTTTACGGTCCATTAAAAACAATCAGTCTTGATTACTACTTCAAACCAGGTAGACTGTAGCTATAAATATGAAAGGTGAAATAATAAAGTTTCTAGAGACAATCAAGAAGAGTATCTTCATGACTTTGGAGAATGGAAAGAATTCTTACACAACACTAAAAACACCATGAAAATGTATAAATTGGATTAAATATAATATAAACCTTTGTTCATCACTAGATACTGTTAAGAGAGTAGAAATGCACACACAAGTGTGAGAAGGTATTTGCAATATATAAATGATGAGTTTTGTATATCTAGAATACATACAAAAAACTCTTCCAAATCAGTAAGAAAAACGCAGACAACTAACCCAACAGAAAAGTGGCCAAGGGACTTAACAGGTTCCTAATATAAGATGATGTCTAAATGACCAGTAAACATATGAAAGCATTTACAGCTTCATGAGTCATCAGGAAAAATCACATTAAAACCACAGTGACACGTATATTTTAAAGCTTTCAGTTCTCCTAGTACTTAGATTCACCAAAACAATGTTTACAGAGTTAAAATAAGAACTATACCATGAATGTCTTGTGAAATGAGTTCAAATGTATTTTTCTACTTATCGCCTTCTAATGCTACTTACACTTTTTTCCTTCCTTACTATCTGAATTTTCATCCTCCCTTATCTACTTAAGTAATTTTTAAAATAACTTTATTTTATTATAGGGATGTGGAGTACAAGTCGGGATTAGGTATATAAGTGGTCCACATGCAGGTGAAGTTTGGGCCTCCAACCTTTAGTTTTAAAAATAAAGTCATAAATTATCACAGTTCAAAAACCAGAAAGTACAAAGTAGACATACAATTAGCAAGTCTCTCTTATAACTGTCCTTTTTCTCCATTTATCCCACCAAATGGTTATTGAGATATATGTATATTCCCTTTTTAATTCAAATGTTTATCCCAAATGCTAGTAAATAATATACACCCGACTTTCTTTACCCAACAATATATATTTTGGAGATACTTTCTCTCTCCCTCTCTTTTTTTTTTTGAGTCAGTATCTCACTCAGTGGTCCAAGTTGGAGGGCAGTGGTCAATCACGGTCACCGCAGCCTTGACATCCTGAGCTCAGGCCATCCTGCTTCAGTCTCCCTAGTAGCTGGGACTACAGACATATACCACCATGCTTGGCTAATGTTTTTATTATTTTTTTGTTAGAAACAAGGTCTGGCCATGTTGGTTAAGCTAGTCTCAAACTCCCAGGCTCAAGCAATCCTCCCATCTCAGTCTCCCAAAGTGCTGGGATTACAGGCATAAGCCACCACATTCAGCAATGTTTTGGAGATATTTTCATATCACCATGCAGTGAGATTCCTTGTCTTTTTAATAATTTCCTAGTATTCTACTTTACTGTAATAAGTCTTATATTCCATAACAGGGGACATTTAGATTGCTTCTAATATTTTTCTATGTCAAATCATGCTGCAATGAATAATCTTTTACATAAAGTATTCACAAGTGTGTAAGTATACCAGCAAGATAAATTCCCCAGATCAGAATCAAAGATTAAAAGAACTGCTACATCAAGATGCTTGTATTTTTTTTAAATACAGCCACAAATTTCTCTCCACTGGATGGAAAGCTAAAGAGATTTGAGACATCACAGTGAAGATGGCAACAATGAGGCACAAAAGGAAAAATTTGTGATAAATTATAAAATTTTATCTAATAGGTAAATAGCACATTCAGATTCAGGAATTGAAAATGGCACTACATGTTTCTTCTTTAATTATTAAAAACAAGTCATAAATGAGGCAACCCCCTCAGGTCCCTACCCACTGTGCAAAATTTTTCTGTCCTCTCAATGAAACCTGCTTTCTCAACAAAAAAAGCTCTCAATCTAACCCAACTCTTTCCCTTGAAAAACACATTGAGTTGTGTTATTAGATGGTAAATAAACAAGTAATATTTTAGGAGTCAATAACTTATTTTGATTCTTTGAGAAGATGATCTCTACATTCTAATTAATCCCTGAAGAGTATTAATATGAAGGGATTTTTGGTGCAAATTACTGAGAAACTATGTAGCCCGAAAGATAAATGTTCAGTATATGCTCAGATAAACAGAATGAGTACATATTCATTTAACTATGATAAAATTTACTCTTTGAAAGGCAAAATTTTTAAAACAGTTTGGTTACACTGTGTGGGGTGGTGTAGGAAAATTCTTAAAAGGAAAAATTTGAGTTTACTTTGTTTAAATGTTACATACGTTCTTTTTACATCACTCTAAATCAGATATTCTAATTTCTTACACCAGAAAATAAAGACACTACACAGGTAATTTATTAAAAGAACTCTAAAATGGGAATCAGATACAAGGGCCCTGGTGCTGCTGATGTGGTGGAAATACACCAATTAAATTGGGTCAACTAGAGGGGTATGCGTAAATTTATGTAACATACTTGGCAGAGTACCTAGCAGATAGGAAATACACAATAGAAGTTTTTTGAGTTTTTGATTTCTGGGATACACACGACCAACTCTCTTATAGATGGACTAACTCACCTCAAGTATCTCTTTTCGCTCTAAAATTACACAATTCTAAGATGTGCTGTAATTTACAAAAACACCGAAACTACATTTAAGCTCTTTAAAGCTTTAGCTATATATTAAAGAGCTATAGCATGTAGTAGTTTTCAGAGTCAAATTGGCTCTGCCCCTCACTTAATCACAATCTCTCCCTTCTCTAGTATCTGCATCTGTAAATTTGGGGTGAAAATATACCAATTAAATTGGGTCAACTAGAGGGGTATGAGTAAATTTATGTAACATACTTGGCATAGTACCTTGTAGGCAGGAAATACACAGTAGAAGTTTGCTAATATTTGCCTTCCTTAATATTTAGAAAGTAGCATTTCCCAAAACTAATTTTAGAAATTAAAAACTCTTTATGCTTATTACTTTTTTGACATCTTGAATTCTTCAATATTCATAATTCATAATTCAGTATTCTCATTCATAATTCAGTGTTCTCCCTCCAAAAGCTATATTGAAAGGAGTATAAATAAAAGTATAAACCACACAAAAATATGAGGCGAAAGGCAAACAAAAAAATTTATTTATTACAAATTGTGCATTTATTCTAACATATTTAAACTTCATTCACCTTCCAAGTACTCCCCATTTGATGCAATATACCTATTCAGAACTTTTTCCACTGCTCAAAACAGTTTTTGAACTCATCAATTCTAATGCCTTTTAGTGCTTCTCTTGTTTTTTGTTTTACCTCTTTTACATTGGCAAAACGTTTCCCGTTGAGGACTCTTTTCATCCAGGGAAACAAAAAAAGTCACTCAGGGTGAGATCAGGTGAAAAGAGAGGGTGGGACACCGGAGGACCATGCAGAGTAGGCAGGTTCATCGTCCTGGTGGAAGAACAGTCACCTGCTTGCCACAACTCAGGACATTTCTTCTGCAAATCATGATGTAACCTTCTCAAAACTTTCAGATAAAAATTTTTGGTTGGACATCTTAACAATGTTGATTCTTCCAATCCCTGATAGAGATTCTGGAAGCAAAACTTCAATTTCTCAACCAACTCATCTTTGACAAAGCCTCCACCATCAACCACTGCAATGAGGAGAACCTATTCAGTAAATGGTGCTGGGAAAATTGACTGGCCACTAGCTGAAGATTAAAACAAAACCCCTACCTATTACCATACACAAAAATCAACTCTAGATGGATCAAAGACCTAAATATAAAACTTCAAACTATAAGAACCTTGGAAAATTCAGGAGACACCCTTATAGAAATTGGATCTGGCAACCCATTCCTGACCAAAACCCCAAATGCCCATGCCATAAGAGACAAGTGGGACCTCATCAAACTGACAAGCTTCTGCAAAGCCAAAGAAACCATCAAGAGAGCAGGGAAACAGCTCACAGACTGGGAAAAAATATTTGCCAACTATATAACTGACAAAGGTCTAACATCTAGGATCTACAAGGAACTCAAACGTCCCCAAAAGAAAAAAAACAAATAGCCCCATTACAAAGTGGGCAAAAGATGTGAATAGACACTTCTCAAAAAAAGAGTAGCCAACGGATACATGAAAAAAAATGAGCAGCCAACGGATACATGAAAAAATGCTCAGCCTCACCAGTCATCAAGGAAATGCAAATTAAAAACACACTGAGATGCCACCTAACTCCAGTCAGGATGGCCGTCATCAACAACTCAAAATACAACAGATGTTGGAGAGAATGCAGTGAAAAGGGAACATGTCTATACTGTTGGTGGGAGCGTAAACTAGTACAACTTCTGCGGAAAACAGTGTAACAATTCCTAAAAGATCCTAAAATCGACCTTCATACGACGCTGCAATCCCCCTTCTGGAAATATACCTTGAGGAATTCAAATCACTCTATGAAAAAGATACCTGCATACATATGTTTATTGCAGCATTATTCACAATAGCAAAAACATGGAACCAACCGTGTTGCCCACTGAAAGAGGACTGGGTAAAACAAAGTGGTAAACATACACGATGTAATATTAGCAGCCATAAAGAAGGACACAATTTATAAACTTCTCAGCAACTTGGATGGACTTAGAGTCCATAATACTGAGTGATTTATCACAGAAACAAATAACTGAGTACCACATGTTCTCACTCATAAGTGGACCTTGAACAATGATCATAATACTATCAGTAGTGGGAAACTGTCAGGAAAGGGTGGGGTGGGAATGGCAGTAGAGGGAAACTGCCAGGGCGGGGGCACACCTCATCAACAAGGGAACCTGTATAATGAATATTTGTGTACCTAATCTTCAAAATAAAAAAGTTTAAAAAACCAATGTTTCGTTGACTGTTTGATATGGAGGAACAAATTCCAACTGTACTGTAAGGGGCCCACCCTCTAAAAGACAATTTCGGTGTTTTGGGGGGGTTCTCTCATGTACTGTATTCCAAAACGCAGGACTGAATTCTGAGGTATGTAAGAAAAACAAACCATACACCTTTACATCAAAATGTACTAACTTTCTTATAAAGTTATCCAAATTGAAAATGCAGACATAGAGCTATGGAAATGTAGATATACAGTTCACAGTAGTAGGCATGAAATGACGTAGGAAAGACTTTTAGCTGACCCAGTATCACAGGGTAATAATTAGCATTACTCTAGTAAGAGAGGGAAGCCTT
Source organism: Carlito syrichta (assembly GCF_000164805.1). Classification (NCBI taxonomy): domain Eukaryota; kingdom Metazoa; phylum Chordata; class Mammalia; order Primates; family Tarsiidae; genus Carlito; species Carlito syrichta. Next base: position 1,070,281 of record NW_007252251.1, on the reverse strand, counting down.
AAGAAAAAATCTTGCCTAGATGTTCAATTTCAGTAAAAAGGAACAAGTGAAAATTTCAGGAATAGCATAGGAAATAAGTTTTAAAAATGTGAGAAAACCACCAGAAACCTTTTATAACTGACTGGCTTCTTTCTTTTGGCTTTTACATGTGCTTAAATATCCTTAAAGTGTCTGAAGCAAACATCAATCCTTCTTTAATTAGTCTTCATATATAGTTTGAAGTCTTTCTTCCTTGATTTGTTGGTTTATAAAAGCGTGATGCCCAGTAACCAAAGTCATCATGCAGGTATAGTCCGGCCAGCGGGGGAACAGTTATCCTTAGCCCTGGCAAAATTGAAAAGGAAAGACAAGGGGAAAAATAAAAAAGAAAAAGGAAAAAAAAAAAAAAAAAAAGGAGGAAGGTTCCAGGAATTGGAAATTACAAAAAATTAATACAAGATTAAGTGAAAAACATGAATGAGACAATTACCATGGAAGACATTAGGTCTTCTTCCTAGGAAAGCATCTGTCTCCTAGGTTTTCACTTCTGTTGCAATTGAGTGTTCCCTGATTTCCCCCCCTTTCTCTGTGTTTCTCTCTTTTCTCTTCTTGTCTGTTTTTCCTCATCATGTTCTCATCTTGTCTATTTCTACTATCTGCTATTTTTACATCAAGCTCTTAAAAGACTTTGCTATTGGCTAACAAGGCAAATATTTGCTCATGTATTATAATGGTGGTAAATCAAATGTGAAGTTTTTAAATAAAAATACAATACACAAGAAAACAGATAAAGTAAATAGTAAGACAGTACATCAGAAGACTTTCATGAGCAGTAAAAACACAAAACAGAAGAACACAACACAGTATTTTGGCAGGGTACAAAATTAGTAAAACTCAAAATTAAGTTGCTTAAAAAACTGATTATACCTTCTTCTTGTCAGTGAAACACAGGTAAAAGTGTAAAGGGGGAACAACTGCATATTTTAAGTGTATTTCTTTTTGAGTTGGAGTCTCAGTCCGTCGCCCAGGCTGGAGGGCAGTGGCATGCTCACAACCACCTCAGTGTTGACCTGCTGGGCTACGCTCTGGCGATCCTTCCGCCTCAGTCTTCCAAGTAGCCAGAACTACAGGCACGCGCTACCATGCCCGGCTAATTTTTGATTTATGGTAGAGACGAGGACTCGCCAAGTCGCCCAGGCTGGTCTCAAAACTGTGGGCTCAGGCAATCCACTCGCCTCGGCCTCGGCCTCCCAAAGTGCTGGGATTAGGGGCTGAGCCACTGAGCCCGTCCATGTTTGTATTTCTTAAAGTAACCAGTGCTGGACTTACACTTGGAATTGCTGTTTTCTTTCCCTTCGCCTTCCTTTAGGTTTTTCCTTTAGTACTTTCCCTTTTTTTTTTTTGCTTTCCCTTGATTCATTTTTGTTATCCTCTTTCTATTTAAGATGAGTCCTTAGTCCTTTTGTTTCCTGTTTTTACTCTTTAATAATAAATACAGTTTTTGCTATACTCCAAAAGTCTGGATATGAAATGTTCTGTCTTATTGTCTAGGCAGTTTATAATCTGTTTTCGTGTCTTCTTTAAGTGTTTCTTAATTTCTATGCAGTTAAAACATTTGGGGTAACATTTCTCTAAATTTATTATCAACTTTACTTAGTTACGAATTGTGTAGTGTCCTATTAAATCCTAATTTTAAAAATATTAAAGTTTTTATTTCTGGTCAATTACAAATCTTTCTTTAAAATGTTTTGTGGCCATTCAAAATATTTACTCTAGTCAAGCAATGTAAGATTCTATACAGATTTATATCAAACCACAGCTAAAGTGGTTTAAGCAAATTCTTCTATGGTCTTACTAATTATTTGACTACTTGAACTTATTCTAAATGAGGAGTATTAAAATGGCCTACTATAACTTTAAAAATTACCTTTTCACTTCTAGTAATTTTGGTTTATATATTTAACTGGAAGATTGCTCAGTGCATATAGACTTAGGACTCACATCGTCAGAGTCTTCTCCTTATTTGATGTTCTTACACTGAAATTCTATCTCCACTTCATTAGAAATTAATAGTACCACTTCTACTCTCTTTTTGTTGGCATTTCCTCCAACTAGCTTAACTTCTTACTAAATCATTTTGCTGGAAATGATTCCTCAAATCAGTTTCAATTCAATGCCCAAATATCTCTATCATGGGCAAAGAACTTGACCACTTACGATGGGTAATTAAAAAATAAATAAACTGCTGTCTTGAAGTAGTTTCCAGTATTAGGGGAGACAGACACAGTTCAGGCAGAGAAGAACTAGTTTTGACTACTTATGGAGGAAGAGCTTTTTAGTTAAATCATGAAGAGTGAAAAGGATCTCAATGAGGAGAACTGGTTATGTCTTATGTCTCTCTCTCTCTCTTTGGTCAAAAGTATTTGTTACTTGTTTATTTATAAAGAGAAACTACTACTTAGCCCACATATCATGTTTTATAGTTCAGGAACACAGGTGAGTGACAAACATCTATGTAATTCAACTCAAAGAAATTCTCTAGATTCCAAAATCACTTTGCACTCTGAAAGATACCAGTCTTCCTCATCTCCTCAAAATCTTTCATAAAATCATAATTGCTGTAGAAATCTGCATATGCCTTTCTTCTTAGTTCACCTACAGCAAACTTATAGAAAGCTGCAACCCTCAGGGACACAATGAATGCTTCAAGGATATGAAAACTGCAGACGCTTGGCCAGAAGGTCACACATCTGGAGTTTCATCAAAGCACTGGAAGCCATGGTAGTTATGGACTCTGTCTTAACAAGAAAAAAATTAGCCGGGCGTGGTAGCGCGCGCCTGTAGTTCCAGCTCCTTGGAAGGCTGAGGCAGAAGAATCGCCGGAGCCCAGCAGGTCGAGGCTGTGGTGGCTGGGAGCGGCCACTGCACTCCAGCCGGGGTGACAGAGTGAGACTCCAACTCAAAAAAAAAGAAGAAAAAAATATGAAAAAGACTATCTTATGTTAGATGAAAAACATTAATACAAATTTTATTTGCATAATACAAGTATGTAAAAGTACATGTGAAAAAACATGAGCTGAGAGGGAAGAAGGAAGCACTAAAATTGACTTTTCAGGTTGTGGAATTTTTTTCCCTTATTTAATGTCTAGTATTTTTATTAAAGTGTTGATTGTATAATTTTTTTTTTTTTTTGCCTAAGTGTTTGCTGAACGATAGCAGATGGCAGATCCAGAATTGATAGGAAAATTAGTACCCAAATCTTTGAGCTGGTCTTAAAAACATGACAAGATACTGAGAATTATGGATGTAGAGTTCTATTCATCAAAACGGAATTAGGAACGTTATTTAAGTTTGCTTCTGAATGCATTTGGAAGTCTCAGTTTATATTCTACACCCCTGCACGAATGAATTCTGGGGTTTGCACTATTCCTCTTTAGTGTGTGTCCTAAGTAAGCTCAACTCTATGGGAATCCAACTCCACACAGTGCTGTCATCATTGCAGCTGGGTCACAAAAAGCAATGTTCCTTTTATGCAGCTGATTTCAAAATCGTTTTTTTTTTTTTTTAAATCCCCAAACTTTTCATCTTCAAACCGTTTAACGAATAGACACAGAATCACTCTTTGGGATCATACTTGTAAACCTGGAGGCAATTCAAGTCTGATGTTTTGAAAATAACACACGTTCTGTATTTTTACTCATAACCATTGAAATTTTTTTTCCCCTACAGATTTTGGTCTTTCAAAATTGGCAAGTCTCAAAACTTTCCTAGACTTTAAACCAAGTTAACATACTTCTTTAGCTTAAAAACAATTTCAACAGAGCCTTTTCATGCCAAAACAAAGTATCTTTGTGCACCATCCACCCAGTTCTAGGAATAGTCTGTTCATTACTTGGAGTTTTTATATTCAACAAAAAAAAGAAATAATTTCCTCCTTCCTGATTTCTATTCACTACTTACAGGTATAAAATACTGTTTAGTATAGAGGAACTAAAGTTTTCTTTATATTTCCCAGGGACAGCATTAAAGTGTATTTGAAAATGCAAAGAGAAGGTAATATATATGTTCTTTAAAAACTGTATTATTTCAATGTTTAAATCACAATAGCTTCAAAGTAGGGAGGAAACTTTTTCTAGGAGTATACCAATCTCTTTTAAAAATATTACTGAGATAGAGAGGTGTCCAAAAAAGACTTGCATGGTGAATGAATATGATATAAACTCTTATTGAAAAGTTTGTGATTAGGTTGAAAAGAATCGGAATATTCAGTGTTAAATGTCTTATTGCAAATGTATTTTAGAAAATCCTGTTCTGCTTCAACTAAGTTTCTCACTTTATTTGGGTGACTACAATACAATTAAAACTTCCTGGCTTTGTCACTGGCTAACAAGGTAAATATTTGCTCATATATTACAACCGAAATGGATCAAATGTGAGGTTTTTACTGAAATAACAACTCACTTAAGAAAACTAGCTAAGATAAAGTACAGTAAGTCCCTTACCTATGAACCTACAAGTTTCATGGAGGTTCATGTGCACTTTCAAAGATGCACACATGTGTTTGCCTGTCCAATCATGTAAGTTAGTTCACATGTCTGGTATACAGTGTCATGGGCATGCATCCTTTACAAGTGGCTGTGCTTTTGTGTACTTTACTGTACAGGACTGTATAGCGCCAGGTAGTACAATATCTTTATTTCAAGCCCAGGATTTATGATAAACATATCACTCTACAGTACTGTATAGCTGATTGTGTCAGTTGGGTACCTAGACTAACTCTGCTGGACTTAGGAACAAACTGAACTTACAAACACGCTCTCAGAACAGTCTGCAGAGTAGGGGACTAACTGTATATAAAAAGACAGTAAAACAGCACATCAGAAGGCTTACACGAACAGTAAAAAACAAAAACAAAAAACAGTGAAATACATCACAGTATTTTATATATAAAATAAGTAAGCGTCAAATTTAAGTTGTTTAAAAACAACTGATACCATTCTCTTGTAAGTGAAACATACGCACAAGAATAAAGAGAGAACAACCACATAATTTAAGTTTATTTTTTATAGAGTGCAATTTTGCATTAGCTGTTATTTCCAGATTTGTTTTATGCTCTTACCACTTGCAAAATACTAAATTATAGTATGGTTTACCATTATACAGATTCTAAAAGTTAAGACCTTTTGGAGCTACACGGAGTGTATACGTATCAAGGGAATCCCAACCTGGGGCCCTGAAATTATTTTTGTAATGTTGTTCACCCATCTGTTGTTGGGGGGCAGATGCCCCTAGATTTCACCAAAAACCTAAAGGGATACTGACATAAAATAGGGGTATGAAGATGAATAAGTAAACTATACAGGGTATTAAGAACAGGAAAAATTATGTCATGCTCATTCAACAAATATTAACGTAAGTAATTTTGATAACTTTGTCCCAGACACTATTTACTTTGTCCAGACAGTATTAATCTTTATATGTAAAAATAAGGCTACTTGTATTGCCAGTACATCATGAGTCTTTTTAAATTTATTTTCATTTTTCTCATCCAGTAAGGGAGATGGATTTGGGCAGATGACTAATTCACACATCCGTCTTGTCTTTCTCGGGGTCAAGGGTCACCCAGGAAAGCAGGGCAATTCCTGGAGAGTTTAAAGGTTGAATATGAAGCCTTGTCTACTAAAAAAAACTGACTTGGATAATGTGTAACTTAAATTTTTTTTTTTTAAGAGAAAGGTTTTTAATATTTGTTAGTTCCATTCTTTCAAAACCAAAATGCACGGTGCCTTTTGTCATTCTGTCTACACAGAAACATGGAATACCGATGACATGTTTACACTTTCAGGGCTCTCTCTAGTAAAGGCTTAAATTGTAAACCTACCAGAAACTTAAGCTATTTTCACAATGTGCTGAATGATAATGATGATAAGAGCAGCTGACATTTACTGAATGTTTAACAGTGCCAGGAACTATTCTAAGCATGTTCCACTGATTACTTCACTAATTTCTGAAAAAGACCCTACCAGGATCCCAAACACAGAAGAAGCAGTTTGTAAAGGTCACTCAGAAAGAAAGTACTGACACTTCATTTCAAACCTAGTCACTGCCAGAACCTGCACACGTTGCCATGATACCACGGCAGATGACTCTCCTGATTCTGCAACGTGAGCTGCTTCGAATACTAAGGCCATGTTGCCAGTGGCCACCAAGAATTCTGAAATGCACCATCAAAAGCAGTTCACGCCTTTCTGAATGGGATACTCTGCGAAGTGTAAGACGCCTAGCCTTCAATTCTTCCAGTTCTCCAGACGCGCAGATGGTCCCCATACTCACCTGGGCTGTTACCACTGCACAGCAGCCCTTCTCTGGGGCCTTCTGGGTCACGCCTTCCTTCCCCATGAAACATGTCTAATTTTCATCTGCATCTTCAAGGCCTCGCTTCTTCTTTCAACTGACCAATAAACGCACAATCAAAACGCACAATCCTACCTGCCAGAGTAAAATCTAACATGGTGGGCTGAGAACACCTTCACATTTCTGTTTCCCATTCGCAAGGGAGTGCATTTGACTAGAGACCTCTTACACTCCTCTTTCCTTCTTTGTAGAAAGCAGGACTTCTGAAGATTCCCAGAATGATGATTTCTACTTGTATTGTCAGAGATCTCACCTCTCTGCTAATTCCAGATGCTCAAGTTCCTTCCATCATAAAAGCAAAACAAAACAAAACAAAAACGCATCAGCATCCTGTGTGTCCTAGTTCCCACCCCTTATCCTCCTTCCACCTTCAACAAAGCTAACTGAAAGATGATTTAATGTTCTTGTCTTCATTTCCATGGTTTAAAACTCACTGCCGTCTCACCTGCTCCAGTTTACTTTATTCTCTACAAAACCACCAAAGACCTCTGGTCTCTAGATGCTCCTTTGAATCCTTATCTTACTGTCTCCTTTGCAGCATCTGATACTGTTGACCTCTGCTTTTCCTTTCTTGAACCCTAGCACATCACACATCACACAAGGTTCTCCTTGTTTCTTTCTGACCCCCCACTCCACCCTTTGTGGATTCTTCCTGTCTCTATCCCTTCAAGTTTCCTGAGTCTTTGAGGTTCCATTTATAATGGATTGTTCTTACTGAGTAATCTTTCTGAGTGTTTTTCTTCCATCTCCATGATTTCAACTCCACATACATGTTGAAGGATTCCTCCTGTAAAACACCACTCTAGATCTCTGTAGTAGGGTTCTGATTCACTCAATCCTCTGCTTGAGGCCGGTCAAAAGCCTCAACTCATCACTTTCAATCTCTCCCTGAATGCACATTTTCCTTCTTGTTCCTTAACACAAAAAATGGCACAGGAACCAGAAAACAAAGTATTATTCCCTCCTGATGTTTTTTCTGCTTCATCTTACCCTCAGCCATCAAGAAAATCCTACTTTATTAACTCTTCAAAGAACCACTGACATCTTTTGAAATCCACTGTCACTAAGTTGTCCGGGCTCTGGAGCGCCCTTTTCGTTTTGTTTACCTCACATATTTATGTGTGGCAAAAACACTTAAAGTCTAGTCTCTCATAAATTTTCAAGCATACAACAATATTAGTAACCACAGTCACCATGCTGTACAATAGATCTCTTGAACATCTTCTTCCCAATTAACTTAAAATTTTGTGTTTTGACCACCATCTCTCCAATTCCTCCTCTCCACGCCCAGCCTCTGCTAACTCTACTCTCTGCTTCTATGTGTTTGACTATTTCAGATCTATATATAGGTGGGATCTCATGTGGTATTTGTCTTTCTGTGCCTGGCCTATTCCATTCAACATAATGTACTACAGGCTCATCCATGTTGTTGCAAATGACAAGATGTTCTTTTTTACGACTGTATTCCACTGTGCAAATATACCACATTTTCCTTATCTATTTATCCACCTATGGGCACTTAGGTTGTTCAATATCTTGGCTACTGTGAACCATGCTGCAATGAACATGGGAGTGCAGCTATCTCTCCAAAATATTAACTTCATTTCCTTTAGATAGATATGCAGTAGTGGGATTGATGGATCATATGGTAGTCCTATTTTTAGTTTTTCAAGAAGCCTCCATACTTTTTTCCATAATGGCTGTACTAACTTACATTCCTGCCAACAGTGTACAAGAGTTCTCTTTTCTCTGGAATATTCTTTTTGAAACATGTCTAACCATGACACTCCAATAATTAAAATACTTCAATAAAACTCTTGTGTTCAGGATAAGTAAAACATCCCAGAATGTGACATAAAGACCCAATTAATGATTTGACCACTTTCCTGGACTCCGTTTCCCCATCATAAGCTGTGCCTCAGTCATACTATACTTTGCTTCTGGGTTTGTACACATACTTTCCTTCTACCTGGGACAAATATTACACACATTTTCCTTGCTTGAGTCCTTTAGATCTTAGCTTGGATGTCAAATTCTTTTGGAAGATTTTCCCAATTCCTCAAAATGGCATCAGGTGAACCTTACAAGACTTGCTCCTGTAGCAATCTATGTTTATTCCTGTCATTTACTTATCCTATTCCAGGATAATTGCTTATTTTCCCTTTATCACATAAACTCTTTGAGGACAGGAACTGTGTCTTGCTAATTTTTGCATCTCTGATACCTTGGCTCACTACCTGGCAGAAAGTAGGTGCTTAAGAAATTGTTGCTGAAATTCAAATAGAGGCTACTGTAGTTAGTGTGACGTTTTCTAGATATCAACCAAGTAACGGGTTTCCAGCCACAGAAAGCTAAGGGTCAAGCAGGGAGCAGAGATATAGGGGACAAAGGAGAGCACCAGGTGACTATTCCAAGTAAGACATTAAAGGGAAGGAAATGTGAGTGTTTCTGTTTGTTTTGTCTAGTGTGTAATGTGGTCTTGTAAGTACAATAATTATTATCCTGTTCTGTACTATGTTAAGGGGTTGTGGGGGGTGGGGAGAAGGAAATGACAGCCAAATTAGCACTGGCTACTGGTCGTAAGAAGATAAAAATGATCATCCATAACTACCAGACCTCATTCAGGGTGGAGCCTGCCTCAGGGGAGCAGCCAAACCCCTGGCTGGCTGGGGTTCGGCTGTTATACCCAATGTGCTAACTGAAAGAAAAGGAAAGGAAGTCGTTCTGGACCTCTCCATTGGTCAGCCCAACCTTCCTAGTCCAACTTCCTCAACACTGGCTGTTATTTATGCTTATTAATGTATTCACTGCCGAAACTGTGACTGGCTGCCTAAGCTTTCACTGGATTCCTACCGTGTATAAGAAAACTACATGAATTTTATCTAATTGTTCAAAAATCTCTTTATTTTGGGAGGGAGAATAGAAAAATTTTTTTGGTTTTTTTTCCCCCCAAACCAAATAGATCTGGCTTGGGCCTCACTTGCTAGAACTAGTAGAAAAATACATCTTGGAAATAATGGCGGCCTGGGATGTTTGATGACAGTCCTGGTAGTGTCATACTTATTGAAGAATGTAATATCTGGTCTTCCTAGTCAATTTTTTTAGTTATCCAGGGAAAGTGAGAGCACTTGTGTTGGTGCAGCTCATAAGAAATTTTATAAAGGAAATTTGGAACAGAAAAAAGGGGAAAAATCAGAATTTGTCTTACCATCCCAATACTACCAATATCAACATTTTCATATATTTCCTTGCAGAAGATACTATATTCATTTTACATGTACTCTACGTTCACTTGGTATCTTGCCTTTCCATGTAAGATAATGTAAGTCTTTTTTCCACGTTATTATTGGCTGCAATCATTGCTTCCGAATGTTTTATCGTACCCCAAAGAGTGGTGGAACCACAGTTAACTTCCACCTGGAGGCTGTCTCCAATATAAGCGATCATAAATGATGTGGGATGAATAACATTGTGCATAAACCTTTCTCTGTATTTCAGATTATTCCCTTAGGACATAGTTCCAGAATTAAAATTACTGGGTCAAATTATGTGATTACTGACTCGTAACCCATATTGCCAAATGGCTTTCCAAAATCCATATTTATTTATACTCTATAGTAGTAAGCATTTTACAACACCTTGCCCTGATGAGAATTTGCATTAAAAAAACAAGCATACAGGGCCACCCCCTTGGGTCCTCTCCCACTGTGGGAGCTTTTTTGTCCTCTGAATAAATCCTGCTTTCAAAACAACAACAAAAAGCATACAAACCAAAAGTGTACAAAAATCGCCAAAACTTTTACCTTTAATTTCAAGATGACATATTATTTTAAGGTGCGTATTGTACTAATTGCAAATTTTAATTCATGTCAGTGCATTTGTTTATTGTTTTCTTTTTTCTGTGAATTTTCTGGTCATGTGTTAACCATAGTAGCTCAATGCTCCCTACACAGTATGCAGTATTCATGTAGGTTATATAATATTCTATGTGAAGTAAGAACAGTTTCCAACAAGACAAGTCAAAGCAGCAAGCCTTTATCTAGCATCCAACCCTGAACAGATGTTTACTTGGCAGCCTACGTGCAATAATTAACATCAGAAAGCGGGGCAATTAAAAAAAACGCAACCAGATCTCACACCCATGAATCACGGTTCTGTAAATGTCTCCAACCATCTGGATGACTGGGGTCCAACCCTCCATTCTAAGAAAGACCTGCATGATAACGCAGTACGAAAGACAAGGGACTGCTGAATGCCATATGCTCACAGGACATTGTTTGTCTCTAAAATCACTTCTCACTCTCTCTCTTTGAATAACACACTGATTTAGTGGTCTCAAAGCCTCTTTTGCTAGATTATATGTACTTCTTACAGGCAAATACTACATTTTATTTGTCTTGGTGTCCTAGGGAGCACAGGACCCTGTCCTGCATACAGTAAGAACTTAGTATCTGTCTGCTGAAATAAATTGAAATAGACAATCAAAACTCGGGCAGACATCTGACCCCAAGCCAGTGGATACTTCTGAACTGCACTGGTAGCTGTTTATCATTCCAGTGAGCAGCCCTGCCTCAAGTCCTGCTGACAGTGGGAGTCTGACACGGGGAGCACATCCAGCAGTGCAGGGAGAGCACCATGAAGAGACCAGCCCCTGGCCTCCGAAGCAGGTGGGACACCTTCACAAGCCCATTCAGTCCCCTTGCCCAGGGTTACTGTGCTGTTCTCTACAAAGCTGACTGAGCTGCAAGGCAAACTTTGATATGCAAAATGACAACCTGATATTATTTTAGCCGAGGATTTTCACTTTCCGAAACAACAGATGGTGAGAGGCAATTGAGGGAAGGGATTTTCAAAGGCTTTTTATACCTGAAGCGGCAGCCTAAAAAGATGTTCATTTTAATGTCTCAGTGCTACTTGTTTGCATATTTTCAGAACATTAAACCAAGCTTTATCCTACATTTTAGGGAACAGGAGGATTGTCTTCAATTCCATGGCATCTCTTTTGCAAAACCAAAATCCCGTATTGGCAAATAATTCATTAAAGAATGCATGCATGACCACAATCTGTCCCTCATATTATTTATTTCCAGCTTTCTGTTTTTGAAACATTTCTTATCTTTCTCTCCTTTTCTCTCTCTGCATCTCTGTCTCTCCCTCACCCTCTCGCCCTCTTTGCAACAGACACACACACACACACACACACACACACACACACACACACACACACACACACTCACTCCCCCTTTTTTGGCTTAATCATTTAAGAGTTAGGAGCATTCTTTTATTTAATCACAATATAATTATCTCAACAGGAAACTTGGCACCGATAAAATATTTTTACCTAACATAAATTCCATATCCATGTTTCCCCAATTGTCCCCAAAAGGTTCTTTCTAGCTGATTTTTTAAAAAGTATTTAGTAACCAACCAAGGATCAGAGATCCACTCCATTTAGGTGTCATTTCTCTTTCACTTGTTTTAATTCTTTAGCTTTATAAGAAAAAAAAAAAAAGGTCATCAAAATTACGAGAAATTTAGTCAGTCATTTTGTAGAATGTGCCACAATCTGGCTTTGTCAATTATTTCCCCATAACCAAATTCCAGTTAAGCACTTGTGGTGATGTGCACTTCCCACTGTGTCAGATCAAGAAGCACACACTGTCAATTTATCCCATTACTCATGATGACAAGTTTGATCACTTAGTTGGTGATGTCCGTAGATATCTCTATTGCAAAAATACTTTTTCCTTTGTAATTAATATGTAATCCATATTTGATACATCACAATGTCACTATATTTTGTTCCCCAACAACACCGTACCCAGCAGTTTTAACATCCATTGATGACCTCAATCAGACGTTGCATGAGTAGTTGGGAAATAGTGATTTTTCTAGTACTACTATTCTGTCTACATTTATTGGCTGGCATTCTTCTGTATAAGAGAGCATTTTTCATGCCACTCTTTGCCTTTTAAAAATATCGCTAGAGAATTCAGAATTCCCTTTTTATTCATTATGTTATAATCCATTACTATCTTTAAAACTGTCCCAAATTTGGCCATTGACCTCTTTAAAAGTCAGCAGCCTTTAAACAGGTCTGCATTTGTCTTGAATAATTCCTTGTCCTACAGTTGGAATCAGCTTATTCTCCAAAGAATCCTGTTTCTTTTAGTGGAGAAGGATATTTTGAAATCAAGATCTGTGCTTTAGATGTACTTGTTTCTAGTGGGGTATTGTTGCCTCTAGGTTCTTTCTGTGATCTGAGACATTTATTATTTATATACATATTTCATCCTTTTATTTTAAATTCCTGCTGATGCCTCTAATTCTAACCCAGTCCTACCTTCCTTCATTCCATATCTGTAATTTCCTTCTTCCACAGTGAGAGAAGGAATATGAGCATAAGTATTTGCTTTATCTTCTAATACGTACTGAAGAGTTTTCTAATTACAACAACAAACTAACAACAACAAATCACCACATAAAGATTAAGATTTAGCTGAAACTACTTTTCTACTCAGAATATATCTCACTAAATACATAGTCAGAACACTGTGTTTAAAAGTTGCCTGAATGAGTCTATGTGATTATGCAATCAATTTGACAGCTTATTTAGTTCCTTTGTTTCTACTTTTATTTTATTTTTAGGCCTGCTTTTAAAAAATTCTTTAAAATTTTATTTTTGATAAGAAAAATATTACTTGGTTCAAAAATAAAAGCTATATATAAAGAATACTCTAGAGAGTACTATATACACAGAAAAGTACACTCACTATACACTATTCTCTTCCACCCTCCATTCCCACCACCTCTATAAGAAACCCTTTCAACCGTATAAAGAAAATGTGATACATATACATGATGGAATATTAAGTAGCCATAAAGAAGGACAGAATTACGGATTTTGCAGGAAACTAGATGGATTTAGAGTCTATCATACTCAGTGATCTATCATACAAACAAAGAACTGAGTACCACACGTTCTCACTCATACGTGGACCCTAAACATTTATCATACTACTACAAGAAAGGGACTGGCAATAATAGGTCACTGCAGGAGGGCAGAGGGAACACAGCATCAATAAGCGTACCTGATCCTGAACCAGGCAAAATGAGGACCAATGGAAGACCCACATTTCACCTGTAGGTTGACCACTTATGTATCTAATCCTGAAGAGTGCCCCACACCTTTAAAATAATAATAAAAAGCTTTTTAAAAAGAAACCTTTTCATTGGTTTAGTCTTACTCTGTTTCTTCTGGCAAAAATAAGCAAACATATTTATATATTCTTTCTTTCATGCTTTGCCCTAAGGTATTTTTTAATCTAGCTGAAGACATAAAGAACTCCCATGAAGAGTTAGCTAAAAAATAAAAGACAGAATATTGGTGCCAAGGGTGGAACAGTGAATACATACACAACTAATAAATATTCTGGTAGTCTCTAATACATCTGTAAGATGTATTCAGAGACAGATTTAGACAATCAGATTAATCATGAATGGAATTTAAAAAGTCATGAACATCCAAAGCATTGTATTATCAAATATTTAACACCGTAAGATTTTTTTTAACCGAATAGACTTTTCAATTCTAATGCAAATTATAGTCATTATGCACATTTATTATTAACCATCAATGAGCACTAACAGCGTGCCATACACTTGAGAAGAAGGAATAGTTATCATCATAAGAGACGCTGAAAACCATGAAAACCCACCTTAGAATTAAATTCTAGAAATGTTAAACAATATTAGCAGATATAAGCTAAAGGCTCATATTAAAATAGAGAACACAAGCTAATACTTCACTTTAAAATAGAAAATACAACGAGTTCTAATAAATAACTCCACCGGCCTTAGAAGTACAAATTTTATTAGCAATACGACCTTTAATTAGAAATTCATTCATTATGCAGACATAAACTGGCTTGAGCTCAGTGGTTCCTTTGATAGAGCAAATTACACAGACACGAACACTTCTGTTTTTAAAGGTAATAAAGTAAAGCCAAAGTGCTATTCAGCTGTAATATGATTTCTTATAGTCTATCAAAAACTTAATGGATCAGAGAGACAAATACATTTGCAGCAAAATATTAAAATAACATCAATAATACCCAACACTGATGATATGTAACAAACACTATACTAAGTGTTTAGTACGCATCATTTTGTTTTTTTCTTCATAATATTTATTTGGGGTTATTTTATTGTTTTAATTAATGTTATTACTTGCATTTTACAAATGATAAAACTAAGGCTTTTTAGGAGGTAAGTTACTTTCTCAAAGTCACAAAGTAACACAACTGTGTTTAGGAAGTTTAAAATTTAGAGTTTAGGTAGGTAAGTTCACCTACATGTGATTGTCTACTCTATTTTTATCAATATTATACATATGTGTTATTTTTAAAAGTCAGTATGACTCTAACAAGGTAGATAATAAAAACAGAGATTCAATCCTAATTTTTATTCCTCAGAGGTAAAGAGTTTTCAACACTTAGCTATTTCTTTTGGCATGGCCTTCATGCTTCTAAAAATGCTTTTGCTTCCAAAGTGGAGATGATCTATTCACTTCCTATTACAGAAGATTAGAATTTAGAACCCTCCTATCCTCCTCACCATTTTTCTTATTTCCATCCATCACCTCAAAAGCAACAGTGGTTTTTTATTGATAATCCACATTTAGCATATTGTGGCTATAGAAGCAACATTAACTATTTACTGCAGAGCCTAACAGTATTCTTACATTATTATTGCACTTCTGGAACTTAAAAGTTTTCACCAAAAAAATGAGCTTTTATACTAATTAATTTCTAATGCCTATTACCTATTACTCACCAAGTGAATTGTAAACTTCCCTGAAGATTATTTTCCACAAAATTAGATGAATCTTCTATAATAGAAAGCGAATAATCTCTGCGATGGAAGCATAAGCATTTTTAGAAACATGAAGGCTGCTGCTATTGTTTACCAAGCTCCCTTCTTTCTTAGAGCACACTTTCGGAGGCCCTTGGTCCTGCTCCAACATGGGCCAGGGCTGGGCCTGCAACTTTTCTCCAACACCAGAGCCCATGGCCTCCTGGAGTCCACGTTGCCTGCTCCCTTGCTCCATTTCCCCTTCTCCAGTGGAGAAGAACCTTGTGGAAGTGTCATGAGATCCACATTTAAGGTGAGGTAGTAAGAAGCTAACTGGAAGATCTAGGAGGCAGCCTCACCGGCGAGTTGCACCACTGTGTTCAAATGACAAGCTGGCCTTTTTTTGCAGGAATCACCAGGCTTCTGCTAACTTTGTGCCTTTTCTCTGGGGTTATCCACCTTGTCCAGAGAATAATCCTCCAGTTTTATGCCTAGAGGTATTCATCCAGCTGCTAGTGCTGCAAATTGTGGCCTAAAGGAGTCTGGGGAGATTTACCGCCCTTTATGTGAACTTCCCCATAAGCCTCTATTTTTAGTGTAGCCTCTATCTACCTTACCACGTTGTGGTACCCCAGTGCACAGTCTTCATTACCTGGGAGAAGGGTATTCACCTAGCTGCACGGGGTCAGAAGGTGGCATTCCTCTTCCTTATTTAGATTTTCCATGAATCCCATTACTTTTAGCCCCACAACTCACCACCATCTTCTAAATATTCTGGTACCATCTACACCAAAGGCTTTCTGAGATTCCTTGGTACACACTAACCAATTTCTTGTTAAAGTATCTTTTTTTTTAATCACCTAAGTTTCAAACAGCTCTGCTAGTTAGTTATCCCTCCATCCATTTTTCTCCTAAAAATGAGTCTGAATTTCTGATCCACTGTTGTCTTTTCCTTTGTTTTCATTGTCCTTGAAAGTTAAAACCCAAGTTTTGTGAGTGACAATGAATACGGAAAGTCTTCAACAAAAGCAAACAATTTGTTACATTTTCAGTGGAAGTTCTAGTGCTAAGGAAGGTCTGTCCCTGAAATAATACAATGAGCTCATTCTAGTGTATCAAAATGAGGTGCAAATAAAGCCAAATTCTGAAAAAAAAATTAAATAATTCTATTTTTTTTACTCAATACTGGATTTCCATCAAGTCACTTGATCTATTTTTAAAAAGATAACTGTAACTTTCCTCAAATGGAAGGCCTGTCTAATAAATTGTTTAAAATATTGTACAAAATACAGATATACAGCAGTAGCTTTACATGGTTCTATACTACCTTTTATCTATGCTAATTTCAAAGTAAGCTGCCCTCCTAGCATGTCTCTGCAAAGAACACAAAGTTTTTCTTAAGTAGTTCCAGGTTACTTTATCACAAACTCTTGAATAGCCAGTGTTGGAAATGGCTAGCAGTTATACTTTTAATAACTCTAATACAATTGATTACTATCAGAAGGTTGAATATAACCAAAAATATTTCAAATGAATCAGAAAATCTGATTTCGCAGAAAAACATGGTACTGTCTTTTCTAAAGTGAACAAATGCTTTGTTTTATTCCCTGCTTTGTAATTTTATGTGTATTAATTTAACCTTTTACTATGGAGAATTCCTTAATACAGCCATAATGCTGTTTTTGTGCTAAAATGACTACTGAACACAGTCTGAATAGAAGGACTAAATTGACTGGTGCCCAAACTGTAAAAAAAAAAAGTATACTCAGCTAAGATGTAATAATAACTTCCCAAAAAGTCAATGACACCTAAATATATATAGTCAAGGAAGAGATGTAATCCCCTATTTTAATCATAGGATTACATATACTTGAGCTTAAAGGCCTATACACGATGTGATCTCAGTATCAAATGGAGAGAAATGTGTATTACTTAGCATAATAACGTTATCTACACACA
Source organism: Carlito syrichta (assembly GCF_000164805.1). Classification (NCBI taxonomy): domain Eukaryota; kingdom Metazoa; phylum Chordata; class Mammalia; order Primates; family Tarsiidae; genus Carlito; species Carlito syrichta. Next base: position 1,053,076 of record NW_007252251.1, on the reverse strand, counting down.
GGTTATCCTTGTCATCTTAGACTTTCACACACTTGTTTTCTATACCTAATTTATAATTCCACAGAATGTTCTCAAAGCAGTTTATGAGAATAGATACAGATACGATACAGCCGCAAAACAGAAGTAAAGAACACCTGCTGGCTCAACAAAGGCTAAATACTGTTGATTTAAAACTTGCTTTGGACAACTCCAACTAATTCCCACATTTATCAGTTTCCTAGTGGAGAGCAAGTGGGAAACACCATGTGATATACAGCTGTTTTGGTTCCATAAAGAAAAACAAGCTAATTCACTGGGAGAAAGAAACATTTCCCACACAACAGCCTAAGAAAAACTTGTGTGGCTCTTCACAGAAAGCATACTGAATACCACAAAAGGCAGTGTCATCAAAAGAGGTCCTCAAAAGGTATTTCATACAGTCATGCCTTTTCGTTTGTTTTTAGTTTTACTCACAACTAGGACGTGCTACAGCAAAAGGAAAACTTAGCAAAGGGAAAAGGTGCATGGGATGAAGTCCAGTGGACGCCAGGCTTGAGTTTCCAACAGTCCTTTCCTGATGAAGTCATAGAGAAGGTGTGTAATTCCTCACACAACTGGGATGGTGTGAAGTGTGGTCTACTGGGGAAGCCCACTGGAGTCTCAGAGCCCAAGGTTTTTACAGGGGATTGCCCACACAGGCTTCCTCTGCCTAGCAAGCAAAACATTCCAGACTTGCAGAAGAAAGGCAGGTTTTCAGCATAAACTACAACTGCACGCACAAACAATTTAGGTGCACGAACCCACTCTCATCATTTAGGGAAAGTTTAATATCAGGGTAGTGAAATGCTTGCTAATCATGTTCCCATATGTCAGTCAAGGGCCAGACTTACAAGCAGGACTTTCGAAGGATAACAGTCTCAAGCCGATTAACTCTTTTCTGCACAGATTCAATGGAAAAAAAAAATGCTGCACTAAGGTCCCATTAAATTGAGTCAACAATCCACTGATAAGCCATGACTCAGTTTAAAACACAGCTTCAGTACATCCCACCTTAAAAAAAAAGCTCCCATTGACACAATATGCCCCTCAAGCTTATCGTTTTTTCTCTGCTTTTCTTCACTGCAAAATTTGAGTGCGCTACAGTTTATCTTTAATTTCTTGCCTACAGTTGTTTGATTTTTTTGAGAAATTCCTTAAAATCTAGAACAGTACAGAAAAGCGTGAAAAAAACACATTCCTCTATCTACCATTAAGCTGTGAGTTATACTGGCTCATAGATTTCCTTTTCCTGCCTCGCTCACCTATCGCTCCCTCCCTCCTTTCTTCTCTCTTTCTTTTTTTCTTTTGAATATGTGGGGTACAATTCAGGGTAAGTATACAAATGTTCGCGATGCAGGTACCCTTGTCAATGAGGTGTGCCTCCCCTATCCCCTGGAGAGACTGGCAGCAGTGGGAAGCCTCTCTCTCTGACTGAAGTTTTCCTCAGCCAGGTCCTTTTCCCTCAGTTTTTCCATTTCTTCTTCAAGTGGCATCTGCTGTCATCAGACTGGGAGGCTTCCTTATATTTTTATGGACAGATGTATCTACTCACACATAGACAACAAATATTGCTCAGTACTGTCCTTTTTTCACTCAACTTTGTTGTTGTTGTTAGTTGGGCGTCTCACTCTGTCACCCCAGACTGGAGTGTTGTGGCACACTCACGGCCACCCCAACGTCAGCCTGCTGGGCTCTGGCGATCCTTCTGCCTCAGTCTTCCAAGTAGCTAGAACTACAGGTGCGCTACCATGCCCAGCTAACTTTTTTTTATTTATTGTAGAGACGAGGTCTCGCCAAGTTGTCCGGACTGGTCTCGAACCCGCGGGTTCAGGCAATCCACTTGCCTCGGCCTCTCAAAGTGCTGGGATTACAGGTGCAATCCTGCGTCCGGCCTCACTCAACATTTTTAAAGACTTATGTTGCTAAACAAAAATTTAATTTTTTTGTTTGAAATGCTATATCGTATTTGTTTGAAATGATATACCATATTTTATTCATTTAATTTCTTATTGATGGACTTTGAGATTGTTGCCAAAGGTCCACTCTCAGAAATAAATGTGTGTGTGTGTGTGTGTGTGTGTGTGTGTGTGTGTGTGTGTGTGTGTGTGAATAAGTATGTCCAGAAGTGAAATTCTTGAGTTTTGGGGAAGCCACATCTCTTTTCACATTGCTGTTTTCTTTCAGAGCATTTGGAAATTTAGAAAATTGAGAAAACGTGACTAAATACAGCAGTATCCATACTTATTACTCTCTATGATAATGATGTATACATACAAAATGTAAGTAAAATAGTTGTCATAGTATACATACTATCATAACTTGGCATTTATGCACATTATGTCATAACCACTTTTCCAAAATATTTTAAAGTGTCTACATATATGGTCTTCCCACTATCTATTTAACCAACCTCTACCATTCACATTTGAAGTTTTTATATTGTCTCTATTATATTATAGTGATGAATATCCTATATTTGTATGTATGCATTTCTGACTATTTTCTTAGAGAATCTTATAAAATTGCTGACTTTGAAAGTCTGAACTTTAGGTTGTGTGTGGTGGCTTACTTGGAAGGCTGAGGCAGGAGCACTGCTTGAGCCCCGGAATTCAAGATCAGCCTACGTAACACAATGAGATACTGCCTCTACAAAAAATTTAAAAATTAGCTAGGAATAGTGGTAAGTGCCTGCAGTCCTGGCTACTTGGGATGCTGAAGCAGAAGGATCGCCTGAGTCCAGGAGGTCTAGGCTACGGTGAGTTGTGACTGTACTCCAGCCTGGTTGACAGAATGAGACTCAGACTCAAAAAAAAAAAAGAAAAAGCATGAACTTTAAAAAAATATGTCTGATAAATCCAATATATGGCTATTTAAAAAAATCAGCCCTAATCTTATGAAGAGTTTTTATTTTTATTTTTTAACAGCGATATAAAGCAATTCAGTTCAAGTTAGTTCAGTTCAAATTTGGCCTTCTGAAGATGTTACTTCTGACAATATACTTAATGCGCCTCTTTGCTTCCTTTTCTGGAATATCAATAATGTCTAACAAAAACTATTAGCATATTCATTGATATCAAGAAAACTGCTCAGTGGCTGCTAAGCTTTAGGTGAAAGTTTATATGCTCCAGACAGGAAGTGTCTAAATGGCAATGCTGGTGGCTTTCTGTGAAAATAAAAACACATGACTAGTGTATTTGTCCAGCCACAGAGCCAGTCCATCTCAGTGTACAGGTGGCCTGAAGCACACTGTGAACAGGCTCAACATGGCTCAGGAAGAGGCTTCAAGCTTTCTCAGAAGTTTAGGCAGGCAAGTCACCGTGTTTCCAACACTGGTGTGGCACACTGGTGTGGAAGAGAGGTCCTTGATATGAAATGGTATTCACTTTCCATTTTTAAAGTAATTTCCGGCTCACTCCTGCACTTTGGAAGTTGGAGGCGAGAGAATTGCCCACGCCCAGGGGTTTGAGACCAGCCTGGGCAACCTGGCGAGATCCCATCTCTACAATAAGTCAAAAAATTAGCCAGGCATGGTGGCATACGCCTGAAGTTCCAGCTACTTGGAAGGCTGAGGCAGAAGGATCGCCGGACCCCAGCAGGTCGAGGCTGCGGTGGCCATGAGTGTGCCACTGCACTCCAGTCTGGACAATGGAGTGAGACTCTGACTCAAAAAAAAAAAAACAAAAACACGAAGAAGAAGAAAAGAAAAGTAATTTCCCTTTATTGCAAAAAATGAGTTTGTCAGAAAATTTTATCTCAGGTTAAATGAATGAGTCACAGGAAGAGAGAAGTCTTTATACTGTCCCTCAGAATGCCAAGATTCCAGCCAACGTGAAAAGTTTCCTTTGGTGTGTTTCATTTTGAACTGCTTCTGACCATAATTGGCTACAAGACTCAATTATCTCTGGAGGCTGGTTACTTTGTCTACAGTTAGATGACGTAATAGCATAAAGATGGATTCATATCTTATTTACTGCATCAGAAAGGCACACATGCTGTTCAAATAAGAGCTGAATCAAATAACTTAATCAAAACATTAAGAGGAAAGCAGAGCTTTACACCAAGCATAATTTGATTTTTCCCTCAGTACCTCAAGTTTTCTCACCATATGCACCTCACAAAATTTTACCAAGGATGTGATAGGCTAATCCATGCAGGGAATTTGGAGTACAGCCTGGACTGGGGTACGAACTCAATTGTTAGTCACCGCTATTATCATTGTTCAAAATCTCTTCCTATTCCACAGTGGTAGTTTGATAAAGGCACAAACTTCCAATCTATTCCAGGATCATTTGATTTTGATAGGACCATCCATTCTACCCAGCTCCAGGGAATACAGTGTGAATGGTACTCCCTGAAGCTTTCTGGCCAAACGGCATCCTCTGCAGTTGTGAACACATTAACCCTGAATTTAAACCACAGACAGTTCCTATTTAGAGAATAACAGGTAAAAATCTCAAATAAAATAAATTTCTTTTAGAAACACATACAGACTGACAGTATGATTTGTACATGTAGCCCATAGGGCATTAAATTTCTAGGATGTTTGCAAACTCATTTCATAACAAAGAAGAACTACTTTTGCTTGTTGTACGGTTATACGTTATTTACCTTATAAACATGTCCAGTTGGTAAATAATGGCCAAGGGAAGATTTCGAAAGAAACATGCTAGATGGATGATTAGAACGTAACAAATACATATGGAGTATTCTTGCTATATTCTTTTTCTGAGAATTCAAGTACTTCTCTTTTACTATGTTACATGAATTAGAGCTCACAGATGAATACAAACTCTACAGTGAAAAAGTGTGTCCTAAAATAACAGCTGAAGCTTTCAGACGTTTTAAAAACCCAGGCACATTCTGGCTCGGGGCTGTTCCTTCTCCCTGGAAGGCTCTTCCTCTGGATGTTCACACCACTCATTCCCCTACTTTGTTCAGGTCTCTGCCAAACCATCCCCTCAACCCCTCACCATGAACACTTCCATGGCCACACATTCAAAAACAGCACACAGACACAAATACAAGCACCTGCTTCTCCTGTGCCTACCCTTCCTATTACCTTGGTTTTGTTCTTCCGGTTCATAATAATCATTATTACCACTGTTCTGTCATGTTTATATTTCTTTGTTATCTGTTTCTTCCCACCAGAACAGTGGTCCGCCACCTTTTTGGCATCAGTGACCGGTCGTCCGGTCGTGGAAGACAATTTTTCCACGGACTGGGGGTGGGAAGGGGGTGGTTTCAGGATGATTCACGCACACTGTATTTATTGCAGAGTTCAGTTCTCTTAGTATTACATTGTAACATATAACGAAATTATTATTTTGATATGAGTCTGCAAGCAACTGATTTAGGACGGTCTCCATACCGTTCAACCTCACTACTAACGTTAGCCTGTATTTGCAGCCACACCCCAGTGCCAGCATCACCACCTCAGATCATCAGTCATGAGATTCTCAGAAGGAGTACACAACCTAGATCCCTCGTAAGCACAGTTCAAGTGGGACTCCCGCTCCTAGGAGAATGAACCTAAGGCCGCTGATCTGACAGAAGGCTGAGCTCAGGCAGCCATGCCAGTGATGGGGATTGGCTGTAAATACATATGAAGCTTCTCTCGCTCCTTGCTCATCTCCTGCTGTGGGACCTGGCTCCTAACAGGCCAAAAACCAGGACCAGTCCACAGCCCGGGTCTGGGTACCCCTGTACTAGAATATAAGCTCCAAAAAGCAGGGCTTATTCTGGTTAACTGCTAGATTCCCAGAACCATGAACGGTTTGTAACCTACGAAGCAGGTGCTCAGTAAAGACATGCTGAATCACCTAAGTAATCACGTAACTTCTGTGGGCCTTCAGTTTCTTATTTCCAGGTAAGTAAGCTAGTGCCTAAATTGACAGGTTATTGTTTGTGTAGCGGAAGTAGATGGTGCCGACACACAGCAGACAGACAGTAATGGTGGCTGTTGTTACTACCTGAATCACTGGAGGTAAGGACCCAACTATACTTAGTGTTTGCTTTTACTTGTTACCTTTCCGCTGTCCCTGAGGGTTAAAATTATGGTGGAGTTGTCCTTAGACTCTACAGTAAGAAAAATTTATATTTGATGTTCCACTTTTTGCCTTTTAATCCCCCTGTTTTATTTCTTAAACTCTTGGCTCCTTGTATACCACTAGAATACTACCTTCCAAAATACTGCTTTCCAAAATGGTTTAACAAATATAAAGAATCTGTACCAGTGTGTCTGGCATGCCAGTGGCTTAGTGTGCCAACTTTCCCAGGTTATATCTGAATTTCACCCCATCTTTTTGGAGGCACATCTTAACGGAAACACTGAGTCTAACAGCGGTATTTTAGGAACGATGGTAGGTCCTGGTCTACCATGGCGTGGACTTTGAAGCTGGCAGATCATAGATCACTGCTCAGATATCTAGTCCAATCAAGGCAGCATGAGAGAGACTACTAAATGCACATGACTCCCACTCCTTGGTTTAACCTGTAGTTAATGGGGTGGCTAGGAGCAAAGAAGCAAAAAAAGTACTCTTTCTGTAAATTTTTTTTACAGAAAAAATAGACTAGATGTAAAACCAGCATATATTTAAACGAAAGTAGTTACATTTTTCTTAAATTCTAAAATGTCCACAATTTTTTTATACAACAAACTATTTTTAGTAAATGAAATAAACCTAACTGAAGCACATTAAAACAAAATTTCCTGGAGATTAAATGTGAAATTGTTTGTATCAGAAGAACAAAACTTGGTACAGACATTCAAATCTCCAAAACACAGTTTCCCTTTAATGCTTCATAAACTGCGTATTTAGAAGACAATTATAGTAATGCAGATATCTAATCTTCTTATAAGCTCTTTCATCAAATCATGCAAAATATCTAATTAGCACATCACGATGAGATGGACCAATTGAAATTAAAATTGAACATACATGGTCACTCATCAACCAAGAATAAAATAAATAAAACCATGGTAAATCATTATGCTCTAGCAGTTCCCATCTCAACGGGAAATAATTTCTAGCCACACTAAACAGCTCTGTCTCTGCACCTTAATAACACCATCCTCATTCCTTTAGAGCAAATACCCAAGGAGTACACTTTAAGAAAGCCTTGCTCATTTCAATTATACAAAACTGATGAGATTACAGAGAACACAGACAAAATGCCCTGAGGGTGGCTGGCCAATGGAAGTCCTTTCTTTCCCCTTTCCCTGTGAAAGTCAAATCTGTGTGATCTGAAGACCTGCCTGACCCCCAGATTCAGTAAAAGAAGGCGGCTGAGCTGTCTTCACATTAGCAAAAGGGAACAGAAAAAGATAAGCATGCACCCCAAGACTATTTTCAGAAACTCCAAAATAACAGAAGCAATATGGAAATCTAATCATTTTTTAAAAAATTCTACAGTATAATACGGGTACAGTCAACTGGAAATAAAACTGCAAGGATATAAACGGTTTTTGCAGAAAGTTCTCCCAATGAATGCACATGGAGATGGAATGCAGCTTGTCAGCAGTTTATTTCTGGTACTAGTTAGGAAGGCAAAGGCTTGATATTTGTCTATGTTTCAGAGGGATCGCACAACAGAAGTTAAAAAATAGAGAGAGAGAAAGTAAAGACAAGGAGGAAGGGAGGTAGAGAGGGATGGAGGAAGGAAGACAGGGTAAGAAAGGAAAAAAGGAGTCTCAGTGAAAATGCAAGTAGAGTAGTCAGCTGCCAGGCATCGAAGTCCTGTCATCATAATGCATTACTTATGTAGACAGAGCTCTCCATGATAAATATTCTCTCTCCCCACCCTTCTCCTTATTCTTCCAAGGCAGAGATGGCATCATTTGAAAGAGAATCACTTCTGCTCTAGGAAAGTGAAAAAAAAATCTACTTTTCCACGTTCCATGCCTGTGAGAGGGCTTAACAGGAAGTGCTTTGATGAAATTACAAGGCTGGGTTGGGTGGCTCAGTCTGTAATCACTTCAGGAGGCCGAGGCAAGTGGATTGCCACGGGTTTGAGACCAGCCCAGGCAACTTGGCAAGAACTCATCTCTACAATAAATCACACACACACACACACACACACACACACACACACACACCCCTCAAAAATTAGCTGTGCACAGTAGCACACGCCTGTAGTTCTGGCTACTTGAAAAGATGAGGCAGAAGGATCATTGGAGCCCAGCAGGTCAACGCTGGGGTGGCCGTGAGTGTACCACTGCACTCCAGCCTGGGCAACAGAGTAAGACTCCAGCTCAATTAAAAAAAAAAAAAAAGAAGAAGATATTACAAGGGCTCTTGCAGCACAAATAAATGAGCCCTCTTTGTCTATAAACATTTCCATTATCTCCTTCTTGAGCTGGTGTATATGTGTGGACCAGAAGAGAATTATGCCACAGCTCTGATCTGCCTATTCTGTGTCTTTACCCAAGTAACAGCAACCAGCATGTGAGTATAAACAGAGAAAAATGGTGCAAAGTCAAAGAACAAATCTCCTTACACGTATATTTCTGATATATCTGTTCAGGGAAGCACATTCTATCTACTTCCTTGTTCTTTGTGAACTAGCGATACAAAATAACAAGTAATGAGGTATAAAATTACATGTAATGGTGTATCATTTTCAACCATTAAATCAGGGGAAAACACTTTAAATGATAACACTCAATGCTAATGTCCATACGGAGAAACTAATAATTTCATGCACTGCTGGTGGCACAGTAAATTATAAGGCTTGCGGGAATGTAATTTGGTGATTTCCGTTCAAAACGGTGAAGGGAGCGGATAAGAAAAATCTCTCCGCTAGCTGCACAACATATAAAAGTACTAAATAAAATAAAATATTTCAACTACCCGATTAAGCCTGAAACCAACAGAGGAAAGTCTCTGAGGTTCCCCCCTCGCCCGCCAAAAAGAAAGAGCTAGTCCCAAGGAAAAGACTGGATACAAGCTATAGCTAAGAGAAATGAAAGGAGGAGAAATTATGCAGTCCCAAGAAAATCTTGCACAAAGCCACAGATGGCTGCTACCATTTACAGAACTAAACAATACTCTACCATGGGCAAGAGGCTTCTCTTCAGCCCTGGCTGAAGGTAGAGAGAAAGTTATTTCCAGAAGTCGGAAGCCAAGGACTGGACTGTGCTGATGGCTGGGATACTCGGACTCAAGTATCCCCGTGATTTCCAGACCCTGAGTAGAAATGGAACATGATGACAGGCTCAAGACTGGTCACTGCTTAACTCCTTCGTAAGTACAGTATCCCCCCTTATCTGCAGTTTCTCCTTCCACACTGTCAGTTACCTGCAGTCAACCATGGTTCTCAAACAGGTGAGTACTAATGTAAGATATTGGGAGGCGGGTTGGCTAAGAGATCACATTCACATCACTTTTATTACATTGTTATATTGTAAAAATTATATTGTTATAATTTTTAAATTCTATCATTAGTTGTTCTTAATCTCTTACTGTGCCTAATGTATAAATTAAACATTATCTAGGTATACATGTATAGAAAAAAACATAGTATATATATATAAGGTTTGATACTAACTATGGTTTCAGACATTCACTGGTGGTCTTGGAAGATATATCCCTTGTAGATAACAGGATACTATTGTCTGGTTCTCTAACCTGGATGGAGCATAAGAGATGCCTGTGGAAAACAGTAAGTTTTTCACCCAATAAAGATGACTGTAACTGCAAGAAAGTATAAGTCAAAATTAAGAACAAGAAAACGCACACATGAGAAGCATTAGTTAACACAAACAAAAGATGTTTAAACCCCAACACTGGAGACAACGGAACAAATGAAAAGAAACTTTAAAATAAGTAGGTTTAAAATGTTCAAACTGATAAAGGGAAGAATAGAAACTATCAGGCAAGAATAAGGCTACATTTTTTAAAAAAGGTGAAAACAAAATAAATTCTAGATAAAAACCACAGTCATCAGAATAATTCAATTAACAAACTGACTTACAAACTAGACAGAGCTGAGAACAAAGTTAGTGAACTGGAAAATAGACTAGAAAACTATCTAGAACTTTATATATAAATGTTTCCATATGTATATGGAATCTACATATACGTATATATTAATAATTAAATTTGTATTAACAGAACAATTCTAAAAATCCTGATAGAGCTACATGCCCAAAGATGTTTGTTTATCATGATAATAATAATAAAAGTCAAAACTCAGAAACACTTTTACTGTCCACTGGTAAGAGACTATTAAGTTGTCATATAGTTAGTAAAACAGTATGCTTCCATTAATTATAAAGTTTGTGATGCAAATTGGAAAATGTATATAAAATAAATCAAAACAAAAAAAGCATGCTATAAATTTCTATATTATATATATATATAAGAAATACCAGAAGTAAAATAACATACTAGTGGCTGGGCTAAGAAAGTGAGATTACATAATTTTATCTTTTCTGTAGCTCTGTAGTTGGGAGTTGAGTATTACTAATCATTTGCATTAGATAACACCTTTAACTGGAACCTATCAATTCTTGTGCCAGTTATAATGGGAATTTTGGAAATGGGTAAAAACTTCAGAACTCTTTTCACTAATTACAACATAAACATTTTCAATATAAAGAAATACTCTACTTTAATGCTCTATGCTCATTCACACTTTAATTGACAAAGCCACCTCAGACAAAGCAGAAGTTCCTGGGAAGTAGTCTCAAATTCTAGTCATTTGCAGAAGCTACAAAGATGGCAGAGACGTTGACAGCACTTTCCTGGCCCTTGCAAAGTGCATCAAAAAATATCTAATTCAGCTGGGCATGGGGGCTCAAGCCTATAATTCCAGCACTTTGGGAGGTCAGGGTGAGAGGATTGCCTGAGTCCACAAGTTCAAGACCAGCCTGAGAAATTTGGTGAAATCTCATCTCTACAATCAATCAAAAAATTAGCTGGGCGTGGTGGTGTGCGCCTGTAGTTCCAGCTACTTGGAAGGCTGAGGCAGAAGGATCGCCTGAGTCCAGCAGGTTGAGGCTGCGGTGGCCATGTGCGTGCCACTGCACTCCAGCCTGGGTGACACAGTGAGATCCCCAACTCAAAAATATATACATAAATATAATTCATTAATAGCCCATTACTGGGTCCTTATAAATGGTCATCCTTTTCGTATCTATTCCTCAAAACTGTAGGACACAATATAAATAATCTTTACCTGAATTTTAAACACTATTCTTAGAAAGTGTGATTTAAATCAAATCTAAATCTCCTGTGTAATAGTAATTTCCCATTGATTCCTAACTATGCTCTAGTAGCTCATGTTCTAAAGAAAACCACATTTAATTTATAAACAATCTATACTCAAAGCTTTCTATCGCATGCACGCACTTCAATCAACAAAAAACATCAGGGCAAATCATCACAGGAATTCATATTTAGTATGCAACATGATAATTCCTAGCACTGCATTTTAAAAATTCTTAAAGATTAAGTGTTTTTCAAGAGTTCAAAGGTTTTGGGCTTAAGAAAAAGTTCTTTCAAAAGATTTTCAAAGGAAGCTTTGAAAAGTTGTTATAGGAAGCTTCAGTGATGACCACTCGATGAGTGAAAAACCAATCCGTATATACCTGTTTTTACCATGACTTTCCGGCAAAGATCAAGTTTATTCTGATGCCTGCAAAATAGAATGTCGTTCTGCTTTCTCATCAAGACTGAGGAGTTTTACCTTGTACCCTCATGTTATGCAAGACATATCTGTCTGTAAGTTGCAGAGTCAACACTGTAGCACAGAATTTTTTATCTTTTGATGTCTCAATATGCTGGCATTGCAGTGTCAAGAAGGTTTAGACACGTCCCTAGGTGACCTGAGGCACCAAATTGGAGGCTGAGTTCACAACATCAGTTCCTTCCATCACAGTTATAAATCTCACATACAGGCTGTAACAGTTTGACCGCCCCCTCCAAAACGCATGTGAGACCTTGAAGGGGTGATTAAGTTATGAGGGCCATGCCCTAACGAATGCACTGAGGCCCTTATTACAGGAGCACTGCCCTTTTTTTCTCTCTGTCTGGTACAGTCTCCTGTCCTTCCAGCTTGTCCTTCCACATGGAACCACTTAGTCCAAAAGCCTTTGCCAGATGCCAGTGCCATTGTGATCTTGGACATCCCAGTCTCCAGAATCATGAGACAACTGTATCTCTTTTCTTTATAAATTACCCAGTCTCTGGTATTCTGTTACAGCAGCAGCAAACAGACTAAGATAAGGCCTCTAGAAATAACATTTAGCCGGGCTCGGTGGCTCAGTAATCCCGCGCCTTTGGGAGGCTGAGGTGAGTGGATTGCCTGAGCCTGCGGGTTCGAGACCCACCTGAGCAGTGAGACCTCATCTCTACAAT
>NW_007252251.1:1001475-1040588 GCF_000164805.1 Carlito syrichta | reverse complement strand
ACTCCAGTCTGGGCGACGGAGTGAGACTCCGACTCAAAAAAAAAAAAAAGAAAGAACATTTAATTTCCTTTTCATCGACTACTGAAAAAAACCTGAATAAGCACGATTTTCCCAAAACAAAAAACAAACGAAAAATCAGAATGCTCATTTACAAGTGACCTTGACCTTTGTGCATATATTTATTCATTTATAATTTGACCTCTCCATTTCCACAGATGGCTGGTCCTTAACACAACAGAGGGTCATCCAAAAAGATTCAGACCTCTGCAAAACTTCACTAAGAACTTGTTCCTCCAGTGATGCTATGCCAACTCAGAACACCTGCCTTGGGACAATTTCCTAGCCAAGGAAGAAAACCATTCTTGTTATCTTGAATTTGCCACTCATGTATTCTTCCCAGGGCTGAGACCTTCACTGTTCTGCTTACGTCTCCTTAACTTCCCCTTTCGTCCCTTTTACCACGTGATTCATCAGCCACAGAAAAACCATCCTAGCTGGATGTTGGTCATGCACTTTGAAGAGAAGGGCAGAAGTAAAGACACTTAAATAAGATGCAGAAGAGGAGAAGCTGCACCTGATGCCGGCCATTCCTGTGCCAGCTGCCTGCCTTCTTTTGTGGCCACAAACCAACTATATCTCGGGAACAGGGTTAGGATTAGATGTACCCTACATCAAAAGGGGAGGAATATACTTGGCACACTGTGTTTCTTTTAACAATTGGCTTTGGATCGATTATTTAGACATTCGTTCAACGTTTTCCTCCTAGATTTTTTTTCAAAACCACCTATGAGAAAGGTAACCTTATTTGATTGCTGAATTTCAAAGAAAATAATTTTAACTTATCATTAAAAAAAATACTAAAATGAAAAAAATCTAATTTTAAAAAATGGTTTTTTAGGTGCAGATTTTTGCAGCACTCACCATCATTTGGCTGCTGGACAATGAGCTTAAACAAAGATGATGGAATTGATTCATTTTGAGTTCCCGTCACAGGCTTTCTCCAACTTCTCTGAACCTCAATTTCTCCTCCAAAAGCCACGTAGCTCATGAGGAGATTTTGAAAACTAAAGGACACTGCAAAGAAGAAATCACATGGTAGGCGCTCTGACAATAGACACTCACAATCAAAAAGATTTGTTTTTCCTTTGCTACAATTACCTTTTTAAAAAAAAAATTAACAAATAATAATTTTATATCTTTAAGGGATACATGTGATAATTTGCTATATGTCTACACTGAGGAATGTTTAAATCAAGCTAATTAATAAATCCACCTGATCGGGCTCAGTGGTTCAGCCTGTAATCCCAGCACTTTGGGAGGCTACGGCGAGTGGATTGCCTGAGCCCGTGGATTTGAGACCAGCCCAGGCAACTTCATGAGACCTGGTCTCTACAATAAAATAAAATCAAAAAATTAGCTGGGCATGGTAGTGTGCGCCTGTAGTTCCGGCTACTTGGAAGGCTGAGGCGGAAGGATCGCCGGAGCCCAGCAGGTTGATGACGGGTGGCCATGAGTGTGCCACTCACTGCATTCCAGCCTGGGCTATAACTCCAGCTCAAAAAATAAATAAATACATATATACATACATAAATAATTCCACCACTTCATATGTTTAAGAACATTTAAAATCTACTCTTAGCAATTTAAAAATGTATAGTACTTTATTAACTATAGTCACCAGCAGTGCAATCAAAAGACCTCTAAAATGTATTCCTACAATGACTTTTTGGTGATTATGAAGACAATGATGTTGCTGCCTAATGATTTCTAAGTATTTATTATGTACTAGTTACTGTTTTTCCATTGTAACATGAAGACCTTGAGGGTTAAGGAAGCTAAGTAGCTTTTGCAAGGCCACAAGCCAAGAAGCAGTTTTGGGATTTTAATCCAAATCAGTCTGACTACAGAGTCTATGTGGTTTTCCACTATATGTTTACACTTATCAGTAATTAGAGAAACATGCAGCCTCTCGATTCTGCTAATCATTTACATGTTATGATCTCAAGTGTTGAAATCAAGAGTTTAAATTTCATCTCCTCATCCACTCATCTTATCCTCAGTCTCCTTTACATGTCTGAACATGAGTATGTACAAATATGTGTGTGCCTGTGCCTGTGTGTGTGTGTGTGTGTGTGTGTGTGTGTGTGTGTGTGTAAAATGACATGGGGCTCACTACTTAGTAGGGTTGGCCAGGCCGTTTATTTAATCTTTGGCCATCACTATTACTAAGCCAATCTTTCTAATGTACAACGTTTTTCTTTTTTACTTTCTCATTAGTAGTATACTAATAAGGTTTTCTAACTCCACAGCATCCCGGTTGTTCTGATTTATTATATATTTTCTTTATACGGTAGACCCAGAAATATTACAATACACTGAGTAGCTTCCTCTGACTAATGAAGTCTGCAAGGCTCCCTCCTTCATCTCGATACAATGCCACCTCATCAAATAGATTCCGCAATATATGCCAAGTGCTTAGTAATGGGGTCAAGTTCCCCTCTAACGAGGAATATGAAATTTTACAAGCCAGCACAAAAGTCATGTGGACACTGGCAGAAAGTAGAGAAGAGGAGGGAGGGTTGAGCAAGACATCACTCAGGAAAGCACAGGGCCAGAGTTCAGCAGACGATGAAAACCCCACAGCAAAAAAACAGGGGGGCAGAGGGAGCAGAAAATAAGGTGAACAAAACCAAAAAACAATCACCATTTTGGGTGAAAGCCAAGGAAGGTATTCAGACTGGAAGCAAATGAGGAAGTGAAGCCAAAACACAGCGTGGAGAAGCAAGCGATTCCTGTAAGTCAAACGGGGAGACGGTGAGGCGGGGGCACCATCTAGATGCAGAGATGGTGGCAAAAGGAGGAGCACAACTAAAAGAGACTCGGGCCAGCGAGGGAGCGCGCAGTCTGTGATGAGGAGGATTAGAAGGGCTGAGGTCATGGTGTACTTGAGCCACGAATGAGCACATTGTTCCAGTGCCTGGAAAGTGGCAGCTGAAGTCCTCAGCCGCCAAACAGGCTTCCTCACACTCAGCGGCGACAGACCAGAAGAAAGGCACTTCATCTAGAAGCTAACAACTCGACAGTGATGGCCCAGTTAGATTCATCCAAATGGGCCACTTGGGGGATCATTATTCTACTCTCCCGCATTCTACTCTCTAACGATACCAAAATAATTCAATGTACACCATCCATTAGGAGTCTGGTGTTTATTAAACCTTCTGTAACTAAGGATCTTATTTCATATTGAGAATACAGCGGCATGTAAAAGACACGTACAAAAATTTATTTTGGTACCGGGACCCTGCCTAGATGGAAATGGTAATTTTAGAGGTCTGCCTCAGAAATTCCCTCATTTGTCAGGGATAAGTGATGGGAGTAACATTTGTCCTTCAGCTGCTGTGTATTTTTTCCACTTATCCTTGCTTTGAATCATGCTACTCAGCATTAAAAGACAGTCATTTTGTTTCCCTCTCTCAGCATAAATAACATAAAATCCATGCAATGATGCATGAAGAACTCCATCACAACGTATTCCTATCACTCCAGGGAGGAAACCTCTATTTTACTCAGAATTGCAAACTTGAGGGGAAAGACCGAGACAAAAGTTTGTGAATTCTGGATTAGTGAGCAGTGATCCCTAATCTTAACAGCTGTGATTCAAATTTCAACTTTACATTTTAACACTGAAAGAACATACTTCTAAGAATTTTCGAGAAGAAACTCACTCAATGTATGTCTATTGTCATTTTTTCATGACTAGTTGACAAAACATATTCCACATCTTTGTCATGGTACAAAATACTGATGGGGGTGACATTAACACAGGAATGTCTTGCCCCAGCCTTGCTAGCTCCTTCATATAACAGTTCTCAAATTAAGTCCCACAAGTCTAAAAACAAAACTCCACTTATCACTGACCTGAAAGCCACAGCCTCTAAAAATAAACGGTAGCAAGAATAGAGTTTGAAGGGAAAACAAACACACAGAAAGACCAATAACAAGAAAAGAAAAACATTAAAAATATAAGAAAACTTATACAAAAAAATCAAAGAACAATTTAAAAACTGATATTCTGCAAAATACCAAATCAACAAGTAAAAGGTAATATGTGAGTTGGTAACCACAAATTTAAGACTATATTTCAGGGTCATTTGACATTTCTCATCCTTATACTTTTAAACTTTTGTAATAACTTATGGCATTAAATATAAAAGAAAGAGCAAAAAATGCCTGAGATATGCATGTCACTCACCGAAACTAAGGAGTTAAGCTTACTCTGTTTTTATAAAATCTTGTTTTACCACAGTAATCCATTATGGAAGGGACTATCCCTTCCATTAATGTAGCACACTGCTAGACTATGATCCTAATTTAAGTTGGAATATGAAAAACTTTCTTGAAATGTAGCCATGCAGACACTCATATCTCAGTCAATATATCTAGATAAAATATTTTCTACGGTGACTATTTTTCTCACATGCATACAAATCTAAAATGCGCCATCTTTTCCTAGAATACTTCATTATCATAGAACCAAAATTTCCTTAGGAAATCATGAAAAAAATTTAAGAATTAAAGAATCAAGATTTGTATTTTTCCAAACATAATAAAAAAGTTTTCTTTACAGTATTTCATATTCATATAAAAATGACTGAACAAATTATAACTATCATCTGACATACTCTCTCTTGCATTTATATGTTATAAAACACGTCATATATTGCAACATTGTGTGTTAGTGCTCTAAAAGTAGTTCCATATACAGTAACCACTACTGTATTCAGAGTTTTTTAAATCCAGTTGTTTTTTTTTTGAGTTGGAGTCTCACTCTGTCACTCAGGCTGTCACTTACGCTCCCGGCCACCACAGCCTCGACCTGCTGGGCTCCGGCGATCCATCCGCCTCGGCCTCCCAAGCAGCTGGAACTACAGGCGCACACTACCACACCCGGCTAATTTTTGATTTATTGTAGAGATGAGGTCTCGCCAAGTTGCCCAGGCAGGTCTAGAACCCGCGGACTCAGGCAATCCACTCACCTCGGCCTCCCAAAGTGTAGGATTATAGGCTGAGCCACCGAGCCCAGCCTAAAACCAGTTTTTAAGACAAAATTCCTTTTTGAGTGATTATTCGTGACTTATTGCCATTAAAATAGGATACATCTTTAGTTTCTAGATTCCTAAATAAATTAAAACTCTTATTTAAGATCAAGATAACGGCACAATGTGGCATGGCTTCTTACTAATCACCCCCTAAAGAAAAAGAAGGCCGGGCTCGGTGGCTCAGCCTGTAATCCCGCGCTCTGGGAGGCCGAGGTGAGTGAATTGCCTGAGCTCGCGGGTTCGAGACCCGCCTGTGCAACTTGGCGAGACCTCATCTCTACAATAAAAATAAAAAAAAATTAGCTGGGTGTGGTAGCACGCGCCTGTAGTTCCAACTACTTGGAAGGCTGAGGGGGAAGGATCGCCAGAGCCCAGTAGGTCGAGGCTGCAGTGGCCAGGAGCGGCCACTGCACTCCAGTCTGGGCGACTGAGTGAGACTCCAACTCAAAAAAAAAAAAAGAAAAAGAAAAAAGCCAGGCACAGTGGCTCACGCCTGTAATCCCAGCACTTTGGCAGGTCGTGGAGAGATGATTACCTGAGCCCAGGGGTTTGAGACTAGCCTGGGAAAATTACAAGGACTCATCTCTACAACTTAAAAAAAAATTAGCCCAGCATGGTGGCACATGCCTGTAGTTCTGGCTATTTGGGAGGTTGAGTCAGAAGGATCACTGAGCCCAGCAGGTCTGGGCTGTGGTGGCTGTGATCGTGCCACTGCACTCCAGCCTGTGCGACAGAGTGAGACTCTGACTCAAAAAAAAAAGTAAATATTAAATGGTGGGACTCTATTATGGAAACCAAGGTCTGTCAGTAGCTTAAATGAAGATAAGGCTTGGCAGAATTCAATCATCACATGACCAATGGCAGTGATCAGTACAATACTTATTTACACTTAGTTTCAGCAAACAACAGTAACATTGTTCGTTGACCTTGCTAATTTGTAAATAAGTTGCTGGCTGTGTAAGTGTGTTGGGATCTATTTTATAAATGTTTCAGTTTTATGGCTGTATAACTATATAAGAGGAATAAGCACAAAATACGTGAAACACCATAACTGGATTCTTTTGGGGGGGTATACTGTAGGGTTAAGTCAACACCAAGGAGTACATGACAGTTTTTTCCTTTAAAAGTTGTCGGAACACTTCTCAATGTAGAAGAACTGCTCCAAGGTTTTCAAAGCAGCTTTCATCATTTCATCTGATCCCCAGAGCAGCCCGTAAGGTGCACCTCCATTTTCAAGACTAAGCAAATGTGGCACTGGTAGGTTACCTGGTGTGACTGTAATTTAGGCTTTGGCAGAACCACAATCTAGAAACCCAAATAATAGTGCTTTTTCAATAAGAACACCCTAAGTGTATCAGTAAATTTGAACTACTATTTTAAAGCTTGAAAAAGAAGGTAAAGACCATTTATAATTGCTCTTTTTCTAAAAGAAGCAGGAGAGATAAGAGAAGAGATACACTTATAGGTATTCACAAGACAGAAAGCATCCAGTGAAACTGAAGACAAGATCCGCTGGGGCATCCAGCTGAGGAAGAAACGAATCCCTGCCGGCTCCAAGTGCCAACTTCCCCGTGCACCTGCGGTTAGCCACTGGTGTCACGAGCAGGCTAAAAATGGAATGGTATTCCTACAGGGGGAAATTTAAAATGAAATATCCCAAACACTAACCACACTCAGAACTCTAGTAGGAGACTTAGAACCAGCCCTAACGAGAGCCAGCTGGCCTAGCTTGTTTTCACCATAAAATGCAGTATGTTTTTCCCTGCCCATTTACTAGGGGGTCTGAGTCACCTTGAGAAAGAAGTTGTGTTTCATGTCAAACATTGCTGCGAGCCAACTGCGGGTCCTAGACTACATGTCAAGGTAAAAGCAGATATATCTATACTTGAAAACAAAAAGTGGCAGCAAAAGGCCCTTCTGAAGGAGTCAACACACATGTATTAACACAATGCCTGTTGCATGTAAGGCACTGTCTGGACCAAAAGGAGAATATGGATTCTTTGCCCCTGCTACAGGTTTATAAACTTACAGGTATTTATAATCTTAGGTTAACAAAATGATACTACCAATCTTTAAAGGCTATGTCTAACATAAAAATAATTTTTTACGGAAAAATGGTAGTTAGGGAAATTCTGAATTTGGGAATGATGGGCAAAGTGAAGACCTTGGGTGAGCTTATGGACATCAAGAGAAGTCCAGCTGAATTAGTCCTCACTCCACTTCTCCATTCCCTACAGTTAGAGAATCTGAAATGTGGAGGGAACTGGGGGTGGGAGGGTGAGGGGGAAAAGGGCAATTACAAGCGACATACAAGATGAATCACGGGATGGGAGAAGGGAAGGCACGAGGAAGTCCAGTGTAGAAAAAACAGGGTCACAGAGATGACCAGGATTTGAGGCTAGGCAACCTGGGAGAATAAAAACGACAGCGGGTGAGAAAAGAACACGGAGAAACGAAGTGGGGAATGTTCTGGAGGAGAGAGAAAAACTTTCTTCTGGATGTATCCAATGCGGTGTATCTGAAGAGAGGCTTGTCTAGTAAGAGGTGATCCCAGCGCACAATCAGAAAAGGGACTCTGGAGTGTGGAAGACAGATCAGGACTAAACATCCAAATTCTGGAGTCATTCGCACATGATGACAGATAAGGACAGCTGGAGTAATAGGATCGATGGTGTCAAAAGGAAAATGCAGGCTGAAAAAATTACAGAGCACGCATATATTGCAGAAATAAATTAATCCAGGAGACAGGGTCACGAGAAGTCTTAGAGAGAGAGACAGCAATACAGCTAAAGGCGAAGAGAAAGAAAACCAGCAGGAACAAGTGCTCAGGGCTGTCGAGAGAGTGGGCAGACTGAAGACGGAGAATTTGCCCTGAAACGTGTGGTCAGGCTCTCTCACTTGCATGGGCTCCTTCTGGGGACCCAAGAGTGTGCTCATCTAGTCAGATGTCTTGCAGAAATAAAATATTTTAGCTGCAGCTGGCTAAGACCTCTGCTGCTTTCTGCTCTGACTTCCCCTCCATCACTGTCTGCTGTCGTTATTGCAACGGTGAGCGAGCATTTTTCAGACTCACCCAAGGAGAATCTGGCTTGGGAATATTTTAACTGTGAGTGGTGGGAACGTGTCGACATCATTTAAAGTCACGTGTGAGTAGAGTTAAGTAATTATTACAGCTCTAGGCTAGGAATGACTTCCCGGGGTAGCTTCCATCCTTTCGTCCGTACTCCTTTGGAGTCATGACTGAGGTACGAGGATTGTATCACAACACGTTCTGTGCAGCTCAGGCTGGGGAATATGTGAGCAGTCAAGGAGAAACAAGGTTTAAATATACAGAGCTGTAAATTAGTCTGTAGGAAAATTCTTCCAATCAGCAAACAAAACATTTTACACAAAGGATTTTCTTCTCTATGCCTGGCCAAAACAGTTCTCTTCTGTCAGTAATAACCAAAAACACGCGACAATGAAATACAAAAAAAAATGTTGGATAGCAATGATAAAAAACATATTTATCAGCCTGTCTTATTTGTAGGATACAAATTATAGGAGCACTGCAAACAAGCCTGTGTGAGGAGGTACATGTTTTATGCAGTTCAACTATTCACACTAAACCATCTTAAGACTACTCGAGGAAAATCTGCATCATTCTTACATTCCATCTTTCAAAATTATATCACAAAATTTCCATCATACAAGGGTAATCAACTGTACACTCTATAGTAAAAAATTGATAATATACAGATGTGCACGGCAGTTCACAGAAATACTGTATTTTAAAACTGTGCGGTATTTATGGTGTTTGGCAGCTTTTAAAACGTGTAACTGCAATTTATTTTTCATTCTAATAATTTACTGAGTATTCTTTGTCTTAAGGAGTATGCCCGTGTTGTGTTAGCATCAGATTTCACAGGCTCTATCCCTGATAAGAGACCTTGCCTTCAAGAGCACGATTCACCAGAAATGTGGCAACAGAACTCAGACTGCAGGGAATTAAAGAGAATTAAAACTCTTCACAAAAATAACACCATAAAAAGAATAGAAAAAGAAAGGCATGAACTGGGAGGCATTTGCAAGACATTTAACTAATAAATTATTACTATCGGGTATATAAAAACAGAACTCCTATGAAACAAGAAGAGACAAATAACCCAGAAGACAAACAGAAAAGTGGGTGAAAGGCCTGAAAAAGCACATCAAAGAAAACCTGAATGATCCATCATCTTCAAAAAAAAAAAGCTCAGGCTCATTATAAATGAGGGTATGCACACATAACATCATGAATGAGGTTGGGCATGATGGCTCATGCCTGTAATCCCAGCACTTTGGGAGGCCGAGGCAATAAAAAATAAAAAATAAAAAAATTAGACAGGCGTGGTGGCACGTGCCTGTAGTTCCAGCTCCTTGGAAGTTTTAGGCAGACGGATCGCCTGAGTCCAGCAAGTTGAGGCTGTGGTAGCCGTGACTGTGTCCCTGGAATCCAGCCTGGGCAACAGAGTGAGACCCTGACTGACTGAAAACAAATAATAATAATAATGACATCATTATCCATACCGTGCAGATTGGCAAAGCACTTACTGTTGAGGGTACAGAGCAACGGGAACTTTCCCTGGTTGTAAGGGCAAATATAAATTGGTACAAATACTTTGGGAAACAATTTGGCAATACCAAGCCAAGTTACAGATCCACAGCCTAGTGAAGCAGCAATACCCTTCCCAGATTAAAAAAAAAAATGTGAAAAAATTCCTGTATCTGTGCATATTCTATAATTGAAACAGCAAACATCAGCAACAGAAATAATCCAAATGTTTTTCAATGTCTAAGTAAACTGAGGTGTGCTCATACGTTGAACTACAAAACAGCAACAACAACGGACAAACGGCTGCCTCATGCTTCAATATGAACGAATCTCAAAAACTTAACTTTGAATACAAAACCTTCCCGTAAAAAGAATATACGAAGTCTGTTTTCATTTGTATAAAGGCGAAATCAGGTAAAACTAAGCAATACTGCCTGGGGAGGCATACCTTTGTAATGAAACTGTAGTAATAGATGCTTCAGTGAAACTCATGATCGTGTTTCACTCTGAACCAGGGAGTGCACAAGGTGTTTTGGGTGGGCACCACCGTGACCTTCCAAGGTACTGTTACTGTTCCATGAATATTTCTTATGCCTAGTGGTGGGTATGTAAGTTTTCACTGTATTGCTGTTTTAAAAACTCTAACCATATGTTTATACTCTTGTATGCATGCAGTTTCACAAAATAAGATTTGTAAAAAGGATTACAGAGAGGCAATAAAAGTTCCCTCACCTTTAATAAATTATGACTCAAGAATAAGGTGATGATACAAATAACTGACAAGCCACAAACATCTCCCTGCTCGAGGTCAAAATACAGTTAAGAACTACAAATAACCTTGTTTTAATCTATTCTTAATAGAACTCTAAGTTATCCCTAGGCGATATGTGAATACCTAACATGCCATTTTTATACAATACTAGTAGCCTGAATTCACAGATGAAGTTGTGCATTCCTAAGGCATCAAAAATTCTTGTGCCGTATCTTCCACTGTCTCGATGCTGCCTTTTTTAGAAAGTAGGCTCTAAACCTCTTAGGCTGCCTACAGTCAGCCACAGAGCTATCAAATCCAGTGGCTAGTAACAGGTGTACATCAAGTATAATTCTTAGCCCCAGAAAGACGAAAGCATAGTTGGAAATACAATGCCATACAACTGCCAACTATGGCACCACCAGCCGCAAAGGAAACGCTGGGCAGCTCAGGATATAGTAGTTTCAGGACACATATAAAAAGGAGGTTGTAGGAACTTTTTTATCTACCTAAAGTCTTGCTAGTACAATTTTTTTCTCTAGTCTGGAAGCAGCAAGTGCAACTGTGTATGGGAGAAAACAGATTCACATTTCTGGAGTCAGAAGTCTGGGCAGTCTTGATTATTTCACTTACAAGTTTGTGAATAACAGCATTCACAAAGTAACTGGGTATTTGAACACTGACTAGGTAAATGATGATATAGAGAAATTACTAGGTCTCTATATTATGGTTATGTTAAAAAAATAAGTCCCTACTGTATACAAACTGAAAGGTCTGCATATGAAATCATGTCAGGATTTTGCTCCAAAATAAGGGAAGAGAAAATGAGTGGGAATAGAGATAAAGCAAAATTGGTCATAAATCACGAATGCTTGTCGTGTGATGAGCACATGGGGATTATTAACTGTTCTACCCATCTTTTAAAAATCTGTTTACAAATCCCCAGTGAAAAGACACACACACACACACACACACACACACGCATGCGCGTGCGCACACATCCCTTATATTTGTTTCCTCTAGGCTAATATTTTTAAATTATATTTTCTTCTAGATTTGCTTTTTTCTCGTCCTTCCACCATGACTCCTTCCCTTTGTCCAATCCCTTCTCCACACTCAAGCCAGAGTAATTTGCTTTCTCGATGCAAAATGTTGTTTCAATGACTTTCAATGACTCCGCATTGCCGGCAGAATAAAGGCCCAAACTCCTTGTAATGGATTAAGGGCTGGAATTCCTAACTCACCTCCCCAGGGATCTCCTGCTTCTCAAAGAGCTATGCTCTCGTGGCCATGGTTTCCTCAGCCTTGGCACACACTTTGGTTGGCCCCTTCTTTACCTGGCTGACTCCTAATTACCCCTGGATCTCACCGGAGGCCTCACTGTTCCTTAAAAACTTTCCTGACAAACAGCTGCCTGTCACTCCTCTGTGGTGCCCCGCCCCTGCACACGACCCTAAAGCAGCACCTGTCAAAGCTGCAAGACAAGGGTTTGTTCCTTATAGGTCTACCTGAGGCTGCAATTCCTGACTTAAAAAAGTGACAGGTTCACCTCTGCATTGCCAGGAGCTGGAGCAGTGCCTGTTGCATCTAGAAAGCCCTCCGTGAATATTACACAACTCGGGAATGGTCTTACTCTTTCATATTGTCAGCCTCTTCATCAAAGAAAAGAAGAACTAATCAAATGCTGGTACTAGATGAGCTAACTGTAACCATTTCAGTAACAGTAATGGGAGGGAGGAGAGGAGGAGAACTAATAGATATTAATACTTCCTTTCTGCCAATTATAGTTCTAAGCACTCTATTTATATTATTCATTTTGTCAGAAAACCCAAGATAACTGTTAAAAATACAGACTCCTGGGACACATCCCTGAAATGCTGAATCAGAATTTCTTGGGGAAGGGCCCAGGAATCTATTTTTAATGGGTGCCCTCATGCATTTCTGATCTTATATCAACTTTCGGCGTAACTACCTTAGCAGCACAGAGCAAAGAGAAGTTTTATATACCATGTACAACTTTCAATTTGAAGTTCATTATTACAAAATATATGTCATTTTATGATGCTGTATAAATACGCCAATAATCCTAGCGATGCCTGTATGACCTTGGGGAATCCATGGGCCCAGGGCCATCCGGTAGAAATTTCTGGGATGACAGAAAAGTTCTATACTTGTGTAATCAAACACAGTAACCACTGGTCACATGAGCACCTGAAATGTTGCTGGTGGAGTGAGGAACTAAATCTTTGATTTATTTAATTTTCATTATTATTTAAATAGTACCACGTGGTTAGTAGCACAGGTCTAAAAACTATCTGTAATATAAAATCCCTGCTGGCTCTAAAAGCTGACAGATTACAAAAGTGATCTTCAAAACTGCATTCCGGATAGTATTTAAAACAAATATCTGAGAGCACCCACTATGCATCAAGCACTCAGGCTTCATCAGAGAACAAAACCGAACAAAATCCTTGTCCTCATGGCTTACGGTCTTGCAGAAAGAGAAAAGACAATATAAACAAATAAAATAAATAAATAAAACATAACATTACGGTAAAATAATAAAGCTCTGGAAAAACAGAGCAGATGAAGAAAGAGAAGAACACTGATGAGGGTCAGCAGTATTGAGACATGAGGTGCTAAGAGAGGCCATGAGGAGAAGCTGGTATTTGAGAAAGGCCTAGAAACAAGAACTGAATCCATAAATACTGGGTAAAAAGAGTGCAATGGAGATTGTGAACAGCTACTGCAACAGTCCTAATGTGGGATTGGACCTGAGGGAGTGAGAAACAGCAAAGAGTCCAAGGAGCGATGCAGGGGTGATAGAAAATGGAATCGCAGAGGTCACGAAGGAAATGGGGGTGGGAGGAAGAGAGGATCATGGGTCATTTGGGACTCGAAGGCCACTGTGAGATCTTTGGCCTTTACTCGGAGGAGCCATTGTGAAAGAGTAATATGTCCAATCTTGCATTTCTTTATCACCCCCTTGGTTTCACTCTTGAAATCACTCTACCAAGATGCCAGGGCAGACGCAGGGAGGAGGGTCAAGGTTATACTGCTGAATTGCTGGTGAGAAATGACAGCAGTTTGGTCTTCAGTGTAGCAGTGAAAATGGTGAGAAGCGACTCAATTCTGGATATATTTTAAAGGTAGAACTAACAGTCATGCGCGTAATATAAGAATAGGGTATTAAGAGAAGAAGGGTCAGGATTGATCTCCAAGTTGTGGCCTAAGCAACTGGAAAAATGGGATGGCCATCAACTGAAACAGTGAAAGCCATGGATGGAACAGGTTTAGAGGGAAATATAAAGAGTTGAGTTTTTGAGATGTCTATTGTACAACCAGCTGGAGATTCATCATGCAGATGTAAAAATAAATCAAAGAAATAGCCTGAGCTGGACACATAAATTAGAAAACTAGTGGCACACAGAAAATACTTACCAGAAACTGGATAAGATCATGGAGGCAGTGAGCATAAATAGAGAATAAGAGGATGAAGACCATTAAGAGTTCAAACAAGACTAAGCTATGGTGTGACCATGTTCTCTCTGAGCCATGGCCAGGCCATGTTTTCTTACACTTCAGCCCCCTCCCCTCCCTTGGGAAGGTGAATCTCCTCTTTCTCTCTCGCTTTCTAATTTGCTTTCTAAATAAACTATATTTTCTAATCTAAAAAAAAAAGAGTTAAAAAAAAAGTTAAGAACTCAGAAGAGGATAAATTAACAAAGAATCATAAAGGAAATATCCAGCATGGAAGGAAAAATATCAAGAGACTATGGTGTCCTGGAAGCCAAGTGAAGAAAGCATTTTAAGGAGAAGGGAGTGATCAATTGTGTCAATTACTGTTGAGAAATTAAGTAATGTAAGAATATAAAACTGACCACTGAATTAAGCAACATGAAGGTCAATGGTGATCTTACAAAAGCAGTTACAGTAGAGAGGTAGAGGCAAGGCTTAATTGAAATGGGTTCAAGGGAAAATGGAAAGAAAGGGAGAGATATGGAGTAAGGAGCAAAGACAATTTTTGCAAAGAATTGGACTTACAGGGAGAGCACCATAAGGAAAGCATAAAAAAGAAGCTGGTTCTAGTAAGCAATGGCAAGGGTAATAGAAAATGGAATCACAGAGGGTCAGGAAGGAAACGGGTGGGGGAAAGGGAAAAAACTGACCACAGGATTAAGCAACGTGAAGGTCAATGGTGATCTCACAAAAGCAGTTACAGTGGAGAGGTAGATGCAAAGCTTGACTGAAATGGCTTCAAGAGAAAATGGAAAGCAAGTAAGAGAAAAGGGAAGGGAAAACAAAGCCATACAAGGGTTTTTGTTTGTCTTTATTATTTTTTAAGAAGAGAACAATGACAGTTGGTTTGTATGCTGATAATAAAGATCCAATAAAGAGAAAAATCAATGATACAGGACAGGGTTCAGTAAACTATTTGGTCTATGAACTAAATCTGGCTGGCTACCTGGTTTGTAGAGCCTATGAGCAATGAATGATTTCTACGTTTCTGAATGGTAAAACAGAAAAATAAAAAGAATAATAATATATGAAATTATTATGTTTAATCACATAATAATATTGTTTTAAAATATAAATATTATGTTTTTATAATATATGAAATTATGTCAAAAACAAGTTTCAATGTCCACAAATAAAGCTTTATCATTTATGCACTGTTTATGACTGCTTTTGCATAACAACAGCAGAGCCAAGTTGTGACAGAGATTATAGGTGACATTCTAAATGAGTCCCACCGCTGCACAGTGCAAAAGGAATCACGGTGACAGTTCTAACTTGACAGCATTTCAAGTGACAGCATATCATATTACCATGACACTATTTTCCTTACTACCAATGCATATATCAAAAGAAGAAAGAAGATAAATGAACTTCAAGTCATGCTATGAAGGCACAGTGGAATGTGGATTATTTTGCTACTCAAAGAGATAGCAAAGTATTTTGTTTATTATGCAGTGACACTATAGCTATGGCAAAAGAATACAATATATTTCAACATCACTAACATAAGCACCCGCTAAAATATTCCCAACTGGAAGAAAAGCGATGGTTAAAAAAATAGAAAATTTAAAAAATATCCCATTGCAACAGAACTACTTTCTTCACAAATGTAAAAATAATAATGAGGATGCAATCAAAGTAACTTTTCAAATGGCACATTTGTTAAACAAGCAAAGAAAGCTATTTATCAATGGTAAGTTAATTAAATTATGTTACACTGCATCAGTCAAAGATGTTTATAAAGAAAATAAACTTGTTAAGACTATTAGGCTTTTGGTGAAAGCACTGCTCAGAGAGTTGAGAAATTTGGGAGCCGCATTAATATTCAATTTGAAAACAAGGCAAATGATTTCTAATTGTTTTCCTTGGTTCTTTACATGTCAACAGATAAAAAGATACTGCTTCTTTGTTGTTTGTTTGAGAAGTCAATGCTGAGTTTGAAATTACTGGAAAATTAGTCTCTGAATGAATAGTCTTTGTGGAATAACTACGGCAAAGATTAAAGACATCTAATTGAATTAAAGTTAAATTAAGTTAAAGATTAAAGAACATTAATTAAAGAAGTTTAAAGATTTAAAGAGTCCTGGAATGAAATCTGCTAAGATGTGTTACAGGCGATGGTGGCAAAAATGTGTAAAATAGAAAAAGGCAAATTTACAAAGCTAGTGAAAATTTAAGGTGTTTAAAGGTTATGATTACTCATTGTATTATTTAGTCAGCAGGTACTTTATGAAAAATATTCACATCTATCATGTTATTGAACCAAAAGCATCACTGGTAAAATTCATTTGCTTTCACGTACTTAACCATCATTAATTCTGTGAATTTTGCCAGAAATAGAAGTTGAATGTTTGATGTGCCTTACCACATAGTAATTTGATGGGTTAGCAGTGGTAAAGTTTTAGTGTCATTTTTTTGAGCTCAGGTTGAAATTATTCTGAACGAGAAGACTTGCCTTCAACCATTTAATGACTTGGGAAATTAGCTTTTGTGGCCAGTCTTTATGATGTATATTAGTTAATTCAACCTAGAATCACAAGAAACTACAGAAATTATATGCAAAAGCTATCCTCATGTAAAATCATTTTGAAAACTAATGCTTGAACCCACAAGACTCGAATGTCAAGCTGCTTTTTCAACTTCTCATACTGTCAAAAGTTATAAGAGCCAGGTGGGGTACAGTCCCAGCTATTCAGGAGGTTAAGGTTAGAGGATCACTTGTGCCCAGGAGTTCAAAGTCTCTAAATAAATAAACGAACAAGACAAGAAGCAAGATCTCCAGTCCTACATCAATTTGCCATAGACACATTTTCTGAGCTCAATTTACAATTTCAACACGCCAACAGCAGTTTTCGACCTTGATATAATACACAGAAATTTCCATAGATCAACATCCACTTAAGTCAGTCACAACTGTTTCTATTTATATAAAATGTCCAGAAAAAGCAAAATTATAGAAACAGAAAGTAAACTGGTTTCTTAGGATGGGGGTGGGAGACCAAGGGTGAGACTGGAGAATGACTGCTAATAAGATCGGGGTTTTCTCTTCGGGGGAATAAAAATGTTTCAGAATTGGACAGTGGTAATTAATGGTCTCACATCTTGCGAATTTACCAAATAACACTGAATGATACAATTAAATTATGTGAATTAGATGGTATGTAAAATATATTTCATAAAATGTTTTTAAAGTCCACCTAACTGTGCAACTGAGGAGCTACTACCCAACCTTCAATTAGAAGTAATTAATTATACAACACAGTGAAATTCTAAAAGGCAGATATCAACAGAAGAATCGAATAGAATCCTATTTAAAAACTTCTACATCATGAACGTACATACATGCCAGTGGACTGATATCTGTATCTGGCAATATGTATCCATGTGAAAAGATGTTTTAAAGATAAAATGTGTAGGCCGGGTTCGGTGGCTTAACCTGTCATACCAGCACTTTGGGAGGCCAAGGTGAGAGGACTGCCTGAGCCCACGGGTTCGAGACCAGCCCAGGCAACTTGGTGAGACTGCATCTCTACAAAAAGTCAAAAATTAGCTGGACGTGGTAGCGCACACCTGTAGTTCTGGCTACTTGGAAGGCTGAGGCGGAAGGATCGCTGGAGCCCAGCAAGTAGACACTGGGGTGGCTGTGAGCATACCACTGCATTCCAGCCTGGGTAGTGGAGTGAGACTCTGACTCAAAAAAAAAGAATAAAATGTGTAAAATCTCAATACAGATTATGACTCATGAGTATCTGCAATCAATTGTGATAGGGGACACTAATTTTGAACCCTAATCAAGCAAAACTGTTATCTCAAAAGAAAGAATTCTACGTTTCATATGAGCAAATCTGTATTACCAATTTTAAAATACTTTATTATTATAAAATACTAATATCATATTTTCAATTTTGTCAATAAAAATATGTGGAAATTTGTTTTTTCTCTTGCAATATAAAAGTACCTACATAATATTCTTCATTTTGCCCCTTACCCTGTGAAACCGAAATATTTACTATCTAGCCCTTTACAGAAAATGTTTTCTAGCCTTTGATGTAGGACAAGGAAAGGTTAATGTTATAAAAATTATTTGAATCAACACAGAAAGAAAGCTATTGCACCAATGATTGGTTTAATTCGAACTTTTAAATCATGCATTTGAAATGATTAGGCACAATTGCTAGCATGGAGATAGGACATACAATAATCCAAAGGCCTGGAAGTCCCAGATCAAGGCACCAGGAGATTCTCTGTTTGGCGAAGGCCTGCTCCTCGTAACAGATGCCTCGGAGGTGTCCTCACATGGCAGAAGGGGCAGATAAGCCCCCTAAAGCCTTTTTTATAAGGGTACGAATCCCATTCATGAGGGAGAAGCTCTGATGACCTAATCCCCTGTTAAAGGCCCATCCCATCTCTTAACACTATTGCATTAGTTACTGAGTTTTGACATGTGAATCTGGGGAGAATACATTCAGATCCCAGAAGTACTTATTTTCCAAACATCAAAACGTTACTTAATGTAATATACACATGGTAACAATACTGATTATTAATATTGTATCACTCTGCTCCCTATTTTTATATAAAAACAGAATATGACAGATAAAGAATACAATTCCCTGCTATTCCTTTCTTCCTTCCCAGAATTAGACACTCATAAATCTGATTTTTTTAATACTATAGTATACACATATCTCTGAACAATGTATTGTGGCTTTATGTGTCCTTTAAAATTGCACTGCATTGAAATGGCTTAAGTTCTGAAATTTGATTGTTTTTACTTAATACTGTATTTTCAATGGGCATGTATACATATATATTCATGTTACTATACACATATTAAGTAAATAAGTTCATATGCAGCTAAATATTCTACTTTATGAATATACCAGAATTCACTTATCCATTTATTAATTATAGAAACGTGTTTCCAAGTTTTTACTACTACAAATAATGTTGCAGTACATATTCTTATACAGCATGTATGCAGTTTTTCTTGAAATAGGCAGTGTATGAAAATCCCCTTTCCCCGACCCTAACTAGTACTTAATTCACATCAGACTTTTTGATCTCACTACTCTTACACATAAAATACTATCTTATTTTGTTGTTGACTTGCATTTTCCTCATTAGTTTAAATCATGTGTCCTAAGAGTAAGTATAAGCATTTTTGTATACATTTTTTGCAATTTATGTAATTAAACTTTGTATTTTTTCTGTTGGGTGGTTTGTCTTTTTCTTATTGATTTGTATGAGTTTGTAGATACATTTAAAATTTGATTACACATACAGGCTTTTAGCATATCTGGATGTTATTTCCCTCATATGATGAGACAAAGAACCTAATTTTTATATGGAAAACCAACTATACTTGCATATTCACTGAAATGTCTGCTTTATTTTCACTGGTTTATGGGGCAATCCCTATTATGCTCCAGCTTCCCATACACAACTGGGTTTCTTTCTTAGGCCTTTTCTCTGTTCCACTAGTCTATTTGTTTATACCTGTAAAAATACTGAACTACTTATTGCTGTGGTCTGAACGTTTGTTTCCCTCAAAACTCATGTTGAAATCTAGACCCCAGAGTGAATAATGCTAAGAAGTGGGGGCTTTCGGAGGGGATTAGGTCATGAAGACTCCACCCTAACCAATGGGATTAATGCACTTATAAAAGAGCCTTGAGAGAACTTATATTGCACCCTGTAATGTGAGGACACAAAGAAGGTACCATCAGACAGACACTGAATCTTCTGGCATGCTGATCTTGGACTCTCAGCCTTCAGAAATGTGAGCAATACATTTCTATTGTTTATAAGTTACCCGTGAATGGTACACCAAGACTTCTGCAGGATGCTCCCACACCCAGCTAATCTATAAAACTGGCTTATTAGTTCTAATAGTTTATCTTTGGATTCTCTTGGACAGTCTATTGACCAGTTAGTACCTTACAAACTGTAAGTCTGTATTGGTTTGGCTAGGACGTCTACAATAAAGCAAAACATTTGACAGCAAAAATCACTGTCTTTTTTTTGATTTGGTGAAAATGCTTCTAAGGTTTCAACACTAAGTTTTATATTTACTACAACCATTGGTATACCTTTAAAAGCCTAAGGAATTTATTTTTAATTTTAATGAATGCTTTTTTCATCTACTAAAATTATGATATGGTTTTGCTTCTTCAACTTATTGATATGACAAACAATATGAAGTGGATCTGTTGATGTTAAATAAAGCATATTTGAATTCCAGAGATAAATCATCCTTGACAGTGATGTAAGAGTGGATTTTTTAAGTGAATTTGAATTGTTATCATTTTACTTAAGTATAAAATTAATATTAAAAACAAAAATGGGACTATCATATCCTTTTTCTTGTGTATTCTCCAAGCCTGCCTTTATTTATCAAGTTTATACTGGCTTCATCATATGAACACTCTGCCATGTGCAAAGGTTTCATATACACCAACTGCTATGGTCTAAATGTTCCCCAAAACTGAAATGACAGTGTGACAGTATTAAAAGGTAGGGCCTTTAGGAAGTAATTATGCTATGAGGGCAGAGCACTTATGAATGGGATTAGCCACCTTATAAAAAGGGTTGAAAAGAGCTGCATTTCTGCCCTTCTGTCTTGTCTGCCATGAGGGGATACAGTGTCCGTCCCCTCCAGAGGTCACAGCAGGCAAGGCACCAGCATGGAAGCAAAAGGCAAGGCCCTCACCAGACATCAAAGACCAGAGCCTTGACTTGGACTTCTCAATCTGTTCGTTATAAATTACCTGGTCCAGGTATTTTGCTAGAGCAGTAAAAATAGACTAAGGTACCAACCCATTTTCTAAGAGCCATACAGTTATTAATCAGATGACTCCAAGGTCCTTTCCATCAGTGAGAAATTAGGACATGAATCCACCAACCCATCACTCAGGCTCTACATTTGTATTTGTCCTGACCATATTTCACCTACTACCTTAATCTTCTCATTTTTATGCCCTTCTCTGTAGACCAAATAGACTAATCAGAGCTCGAGCCCCACCTTAGTTACCATGAAAACCAAATAATCACCAGAATTTCACTGCCTCTACGTCACAAAACATAAAGACTTTTAAAACCTGTGGCTCTAAATCTTTTTGTGCTAAGGTTTCAAAAACTCAATACATGTACTAGACCTACTCATAAGGGAAAGTCCATTTTCCGTAAGATTTCAGGGCATATATAATCCTTCTGAAGATAATCTGTGAACTAATAGACTCCCAAATTCAGAACCTGTATGTTTAAGAGAGAGAGAGAGAGAGAGAGAGAGAGAGAGAGAGAGAGAGAGAGAGTGTGTGTGTGTGTGTGTGCGCGCACGCGCGTGTGTGTGTATGAACATGCATGTGCATGTAGGGGGAGAGGGGGCTAAAAGAAAACATATAGAAAGCTTTCCTCTAAAACAAAACATTCTATAAAGGATCTTTTTTGCCATGACAGCATATCTGCTTCTTCCCTTTCTCACCCTTCCACAAACCAACTGCAAACCTGCTCGCCAAGGAAAGATGAATGACTTTTCTTTAGGGCTCTTCAATCTTATTCAAAGGTAACGTGAATAATGCAAACCCATTGCTATTCTTCTCACTAGGAACTGAGTAAATTACTTTTGCATACCATAAAGTCATCAACTTTTGACATTTTTTCCTCTATAAATTTATCAGTGACATACCAAAGATGACTCAGAAACAACCATTTCCATAACATATAGAAACTGAAAGTCTTTAAAGGGTATTTATACAGGTAAAGCAATTGTTTACGTTGCTTTCAAGTGGGATCTAGCATAACAGCATCTATAAATATATCATTAATGATAACTAATCTATGAGAAGACAATGATCATAAATTATGATACAAAATGTGATATTTACACAATATGTAATGCAGGAACACATTTTTGGAGGCCGGGGGTGGAGGTTAGACTATGGAATTCTCCCACATGGGTACCAATGACCACATTTTTGCTATAGAAAATATCAAATTATCTACAAAGTGAGATAAATACTGAAAAAGTATCTTGTATTAGCTTATAACATATCTATTTTTTCAATAAAATAAGTCTTTTGTGTAAAAATGTTAAATTGTTGAGATCCAAAAATTAATTTCCTCTCACACTTTACAGAGGAACTTTTTCCAAATACTGAATTCACTTTGAAATGAGTTGATTCATGACAGGAAGATTACTATAGGGGAAAATATAGTTAAATAGCCTGTAAATGATTTAAATGAGATATTACAAATATAAGCCGGGCTCGGTGGCTCAGCCTGTAATCCCGCCCTTTGGAAGCGGACTGCCTGAGCTCGTGGGTTTGAGACCCACCTGGGCAACTTGGCGAGACCTCATCTCTACAATAAATTGAAAAAACAGCTGGGCATGGTAGCGCATGCCTGTAATTCCGGCTACTCAGAAGGCTGAGGCGGAAGGATAGCTGGAGACCAGCAGGTGGAGGTCCAGTGGCCGGGAGCGGCCACTGCACTCCAGTCTGGGTGACAGAGTGAGACTCCAACTCAAAAACAAAACAAAACGAATATAATGAATATCCTAAACATAAAATAAAGCCCAATAAAGTCCAATTTTTAATTACTTTAATTTTTGCCCCAAATTTTTAGAAACATTTTAAAGACCTAAGTACTCCTCGGCACTATCCAGTGTCTGTGAGTGCTCACATTATCTGATTTGAAAATATTTTAAATTTAGTAAATACTACTGCTCCTTAAATTATATGTATTCAGTGGTATTATACGGAGAGAAAACTGAGAAACCAGTCATGAAGCAAATGTCCAGCGTTTATATAGTTTTAAAATCTAGGCAATACACACATGGGAAAAATCTATTTTTAAAGATAAATAATGGGTAACCTCTTTCAGGTTCCCTCCCATCATGGGAGCTTTTCAGTCTTCTTAATAAATCCTACTTTTTTAAAAAAAAGAATAAATATCTGAGGTTTCCTCATAAATTAAAAAGAAATTGCATTGACATTTTTTTTTTTTTTTTTGAGTCGGAGTCTCACTCGGTCGCCCAGACTGGAGTGCAGTGGCTGCTCCCGGCCACCGCAGCCTCGACCTGCTGGGCTCCAGCGATCCTTCCGCCTCAGCCTTCCGAGTAGCCGGAATTACAGGCATGCGCTACCATGCCCAGCTGGTTTTTGATTTATTGTAGAGATGAGGTCTCGCTGCCCAGCGGGTCTCGAACCTGCGGGCTCAGGCAATCCACTCACCTCAGCCTCCCAAAGGCGCGGGATTACAGGCTGAGCCACTGAGCCCGGCGCATTGACATTTTATTACCTCTAATTGGAACATTACTGGTTTTATGATCAATATGGAGTACAATTACTGTATAGGAAACTCTTCAGGACTCTATGAAATAAAACAAATCAAAGTACAGTGTAGAGGAAGCACAACTCAGCTATTCAGCATATAAATCAACAGCATATATTAGTTAAAATTGTTACTCTGTCACTGTACTCTAAAAACAAAGAAGAAGACAGCCACAACAAAAATAAAACAGCCACTGTATGGTTAAACCATGACCCAGGCCTTTTCATGAAAGGCTGAGGAAGTGGAGCTTGCACCAGAAGAGAACACTGTTATAAAAACAAGAATTCGAAGAGAGAGAAGAATACGTGTAATTAAATAGGAATTAACCAAGGAAGCAAGTAAGGGCTCTCCAAAACACTTCAACAAAGTAAGGACAAGCAGTAAATGCAATTACCAAAAACTTGCAATCACATCCTCTCAGGACTGAAGGTTGGCCAGTAAGACCTTTGTTATCTGTGGGAAGGGGGGGCGGTTCCTATTTGTTTTAAATAATAATGAAGCCAGACTGGTGGGGAAAGACTAAAAGCGGCAAACTGCCAAAAATTAAGAAGCAGAGGACGGTCAACTTTTTTGATAAATCGATTCTGACATTTAATCAGTAAAATAACAGCGATGGGCTTCTTTTCAAAAAGCATGTCCATGTTTTTCGGTCAGTGAATTTTCACGTGATGTCTTTTAAAAACAAACAAAAAGCCCATCCCAGACAGGTAAAATGTGAGGAAATCAAGTTGAACAGAGGTTAAGCCAGGCTGCTTGACAGATGAGATGACAAGCTGTGCACGGATCATAAAGCTTGGGGCCTCTCAGGCAGCGAGTTCTGCCACACCAGAGGCAGCGCACTCCCGACTCCTCTTCCAGGCAAAGGTCCAGGGAGTGAAGGGCACGAAGCAGCACCCTGTCCACGGCTTGTGTGCCAGGGCAAACCTCTGTCCTCTTCGACGACGGAGGCTGCCTCCTCGTCCATGCTCACTGGGCACCCCACCTGTGGAGCTCTGCGCTGTGCCAAGGTCTTTGTTCTGCACACACTTGCTCCCACCACTCGGCTCTCCTTCTTCCACAGGAACTTGCACTCACCTGAGCCAATCACGGTCACCTGCACACCCTCTCTCTGCTTCCACGTGGATGTGGTGGACGTGGACTTGCTCACCTAGAGAGCTGCTCCTGCACTCCCTCCTCCGACCCTCCTCAGGCAGCTGCTACCACTCTTCAGACAATAACCAAGTTCCAATGATTTCTGCTCTCGTAAACCCAACTTTCTCTTCCTAGAACCATTTAAGCCAACAACCAGGATCACACTTAGTTATACGCGTTACCTAATATTTGCCTAAACAGGTTACTTTTCACCTACGGAAGTTCTAAATTTTCCAAGAAAATAGATCCTGGACTACTCCATACGGATACATCATCTCTTCCCACAGCGAACAGCATGGCGCTAAGCAGGTACTTTGTGCCCAGAAGATACTTTTAATCAAAGAGAAATAATCCAGCTCCCTCTCCCCTTTGACTCCCTTAAACCAACTGTATACTAGAAAACAGATCTACTATGGCTTGACTACAGTGGAAAAAAAAAAGGTTCAGCAACTTACCCACGACCAATTAAACACGTGATTCCATTGTTTTTTTCAGGAGAGGTGATGAGAGTACTAGTAATTTTTCGTCTTGTCTCAGCTAGAGTCTTATGACTAGACGCAGACACTTTATGATATGGCTGTGCAGGGTTAAGGGAAGTTTATGGCTTCAGATCAGCATGCCATCAAGCAGCCTGTAGGGAGACTGCCTGCTTGACCTTGGCCCCATTAGCAGCCTGAGCAAATCGACAGGGCTCTGTCCAACCCATCAAGATTGTAACAGGCCAAAAAGATATTAGAACAGAGCAGTTGAAAAGTTCCAGTGATTTTTCAGCATCTTAAATTTACTAATATAAAACATTTTGCTACCACTAATAATTGTGGAAGCAATGTATCAGAATTGGCTTCACTATTTTTAAAGATCTTTTTTCTGAACTTAGTGAGCCTAAGCTTCTTAGGTCTATGTGTAATTTATTTCAACGCTTTGTTTTAATAACAGCTGTAACTGAAATGAAGACACCTCAAAAAGACACAGAGAGGCAAAAGTATGCACTGTTTCTGCACTTCCTACAGCATGACACTTACGGTGTCTCATCTATCAATTGTGCAAAGACTGCTGCTGAAATTCACATAGTAGATTTGCACCTTCCCTGTCAATCAACTATTCTTGCAACTAATCAGAAAATGCTAATTTTTTACATTTTTGAATAAACAGGTTGAAAACTCTCCAAAGCTCTTCATTTGGATGATTTTTTAAGCAAGATAAAAGACTCCATTTCAATTTTTTAAAGTTTATAGATATTCTAAATGATTTTTAAAGAGAAAAGCATGACTGAACAGTTTTTTTCAAAAATCCTGAAAACAAACAAACAAAAGAATCTCAAAGTATTAGGGGAAAAATTATTATCATTTCAGTTTTTCTTTCCAAGCATTCATTCTAATCTCTCCCTTCATCTTTAGGATGAAGCCATGATGACAAAAAAAAAGACATTTAAAAACAAAGAACAAAAGGTAAGTCCAAGGGTTATCTATTTTCATTTATTCAAACTACCCCTGATATACATGAACTAAACTTGAAATGACCATACACACGTACACACACAAACACACTTGTTTTTCCTTGAGTCAGGGTCTCACTCAGTTGCCCAGGCTAGAGTGCAATAGCTACGGCTTACTGCAGCTTCAGCCTCCTGGGCTCAGGTGATCCTTCCATGTCAGTCTCCTGAGTAGATGGGACCACAGCTGTGCGCCACCAACACCCAACTAATTTTTGAATTTTTTTCTAGAAGAGACAAGGTCTTGCTATGTTGCCTAGGCTGGTGATCCTCCCACCTCAGTTTCCCAAAAGGCTGGGATGACAGGTTGAGCCATCGTGCCCAGCTTTAGATTTTTTAAAAATAAAGATCAGCAAATATTCTTCTCAGGACACACACAAAAATTACCTTGAGAACTTGAAAGACAGACAGCATGTATATGTGTATAGATGTGTGTGTACATATTCTTTAATGTGTATGTACCTACAAATTAAGGAATGTGTGTGTG
This sequence comes from Carlito syrichta, assembly GCF_000164805.1. NCBI lineage: Eukaryota > Metazoa > Chordata > Mammalia > Primates > Tarsiidae > Carlito > Carlito syrichta. The sequence continues at coordinate 1,014,203 of NW_007252251.1, read as the reverse complement.
TGTGTGTGTGTGTGTGTGTGTGTGTGTGTGTGAGTGTGTGTATGGTGCTTTATGCTAAAATTGTATGTGTATATCGCTCTCTCTCGTGTGTATACATGTACACATACATACTAGATAACTTAAGTGTAAAGTACCAACACATATAGATGTACAGAATCTTTAATTTTAGGAGCCCAATACTTTCAAAATGTTTGTCTTTAAAAAAAAAAACAAAAAACAGGATTTATTGAGAGGACAGAAAAGCTCAGTGGGGGGAGACCCGAAGGGGTTACCCTATGCTTATCTTACAATAATCCTGAGGAGGAAAAAAAAAACAAACACTGAAGTTGGGGGTAAAACTAGTTAAAAGAAGAATTAAAATGAGAGCTCCTGGAATTGCACGTACTGTTTCCCACCAAGAGCATATCTGGTAGGAGAATGAAAGTCACTTTTCCCACTAAGATCACATATTCATATAAAAAAGGTGCATGACAATCTGGCCACATCAAAGTCACTTCTGATTTTACCCAACAGCTCTACTTAAGACAGACATAAGATAACAATAAACAAAACTCTAAAATTAGGAAAAGTGGCTTACAAGCCATTGTTCCATTTTTCCTGCTGCTTTGTTAAGCAACCCCAAAGGTGTGATGATTCAACTTGCTACATACAACTCAGAGCTAATAAGCTTCATGAACACTGAGTATGGCTAATACTCATGTGAGGAAATAAAGTAAGAATCAACACCACAAAAAGGGAAACAATTTGCTGGATAGCCTATAATTAGCTTCTGCGTCTTACAGTAGAGAATACTATTGAGGCAAATGGCTTAGAAAGACTTAAAAAGGGATTAGTCATTCACATGAATGAATAAGCCCAGAATCTAGTTACCTGAGCTGGGGGGGGGAAGGGAAGAGGGGCACAAATCATGGAAGCAATATACTTCTTCTGTTTCAGATTCTCAACCAAGAAGAAACCTGAGTACAACACATATGCTTCCGGAAATGTAAACAGTTACCTGCTCAAGGAGACACTAACCAAAGGATAAAATCACCCACATGAACTAGAATATCATATACAATAAAATCTATCTGTGGGCCCATTTAATAAAGATGAACCGGGATGGTTAATTCTAAGATGTCATTAGACATAATACTATTTCTGTACAGAATATGACTATACTAGAAAAACATTTGCTATATCAACTCCCTTTATTCAAAGACATATTCTTAAATTTTTCAAGTATTTCAACCAACTCTGAAGCTGAAATTTTGGTATACTGTGATGGACATGCAATTATACTACAAAGAATAATGTTAAGTGTTGTTAAAACAATAGAAGCTGACTCTAACCTTGACATATTTCAATCACAATGAAATTATCTAAAATATTTAATCTTTAAAAAGAACAGCTTTTTTATAAGCTTCCCTTAAAAATAAGTGAGTCTGCATTATTACATTATTTAAAGATAAAGCACAAAAAACACAACACTAAAGTATTAAACAATATAATGAGTTGGAAATATTTAATTAAATGATTGACAAAACATATAATTTTAAAAAAATTAAAATTCAGGCTGAAAATCTGAATTCATAACATACTTGAATTTTGTTTTAAGTAGTTAGGTGGTTTTAAAATGGATGGCCTCAAATCCTTTGACACCTGCCCCCAAAAGTTGGGGGTCAATATTCCTTCCCCTTCAAACTGGATTTCTGAAGTCAAGGCAGAAAAGACCATGCAGCTTCGACCCGGCTCCCTTGGGATGCTGGCTCTGGGGGAAGTCAGCATGCAAGTAAGAAGCCCAGAGACTGCCATGCGGGTGAGGCCACGTGTGGGCACTCCAGTAGACAGCCACAGCTGAGTCCCCGACAACAGCCAGCATTAGCTGCCAGCCAAGTGAGAGAGCTGACATCTGACTACAACGGCATGAGAAACTCCAAATGTGAACCGACCAGCTGAGCCCTTCCCAAATTCCTGACCCACAGTGTCATGATCAAAATAAAATGGCTGTCTTAAGTCCCTAGATTCTGGAGGAATTTGTTCAACAGGAGGTGTAATAGCCAGAACAGGTAGAGTAATTCAAGAAAAAAATTCCTCAGTGAAGATGGGATGGTGGGATAAAGACTCAAGCCATAGTATTTCATCTCATTCCAAACTTAAATACATTGTGGAATGATGGATAGGAATAAGGTGTCAAACATTTGAATTCAAATATTTAACCTCCCTTTTTCTACCAATCTAAGTATATTATAATTTATTTTCAATCATCCATTCAGTCTTTAACAAATATTTATTGAGCACCTATTCTGTTCTGCTCAATGCCAGGTGCCAGTTATGAAAGCAGCTAGAGAATAACGGGGGATGGTCGGGATCGCAGATCATTAATCAAACATCAAATCATCATGTGACACCTAATTACAAAGAGCAATCAGTACAATAGTGGCAGAGTCAAAAGAGCTCGAAGCATCTTAACAGCAGGACTGATTCAGTCTGGAGACATAAAGAAGACCGCAACCTGAAGGCTGTGGATAAATTATCCAAGGGAAGAAGGCCATGCCTGGAGAGAAGAGAACTGCAGTGATATGAGAGACTGAAGAGGATGGCAGAAACCAAATCTCATTGGCAGTGTTATGAGCTGGGATCTTTATGTAAAGCAACAGGGAGGTCTTACAGATTTTTAAGCAAGGTAATGAAATGTTGAGATTTTCAATTTTAAAATACCATTTTGCTTGTCTTTTCCAATGGTTTATATATTGACAACACCAGCACCTAACATATTAATTACTTATGGAATAAATAATTCACTCTACATATGCTCATTCCATGCCTATAACACAAAGAGCTAGGAAATTAATCAGTGAAAAAAATAACAAGTTCCTCACATTCATCAAGCTTTACAGTCTAGTGGAGCACAGAGCAGGAAACAGCCAATTTAAATAAAATTAAATAAGAATAATATAGTAGGATTCTTATATTGTTTGGTAACCTTAAGAGGAGAGAGTCATCAAAGATTATAGGAAGGATGATGAATCCAGATTCAGGGTATCAAGAATTCTCCCAGAAGAATGTCTAAGCTGAATAAGTAGAATGAATAGGTATGAAAAAGGCAAAGAGAGTTGGGGCAGCAAGGAACGAAAAAGGATTCCCCGCTGGCTCGGTGGCTCAGCCTGTAATCCTGCGCTTTGGGAGGCTGATATGAGTGGATTGCCTGAGCCCGCAGGTTCGAGACCTGCCCGGGCGACTTGTCGAGACCTCATCTCTACAGTAAATCAAAAAGCAGCCGGGCGTGGTAGCGCGCACCTGTTGTTCCAGTTCCTCGGAAGGCCGAGGCGGAAGGATCGCCGGAGCCCAGTGGGTCGAGGCTGCAGTGGCCGGGAGTGGCCACTGCACTCCACTCCGGGTGACAGAATGAGACTAAAAAGGATTCCCTGAAGACAGAATTTCATGTCACTAAAGGCAAAGCCTCATAATTCAGAGAGAGTCTTAAGAAACAAAAATAAGTGTAGTATGGCTATTGGCTTAGGGGGGTACTTGAGAAACAAAGCTTGGAGAGGAACACAGGAGTCAGATCACTCTAAGACATAACAATTTCATCAAGTTTAGACCCTACTCTAACAAAAGAGTAGGCAGAGGTTGAAAGGCTAAGAAGGAGGGTGCCAAGACTGGTCTTAAATTTTGCAAAGAATCCTCTGGCTCAAGTATGGAGAACAAACTGGAGGTGGTCAAAAGTGAGTCACTGGGACCAAATAGGAAGCTGCCGTTAGAATTCAGGAGAGAAATGGTGGCGGCCTGAGGAAGGGAAATGATGGCAGAAATAGAAATGAGGAAGAATATACAAATATCTTAAAGATGTAGAAATTGAAAGAACTTGTGATGAGTTAGACATGGGAGGCGAGGGAGAAGAAAGGCTCAATGATGACCCAAGTTCCTGACCTGAGTACAAAGGATGGACACCATAAGGAACCAAAAAAAAAAAAAAAAAAAAGAAGCAAGACTTTGGGCATGTGGGAAAGAATGTTAGGAAGGAGGGGATTTCGTTTTGAGAAGTTAAGTTTAAAGTGGCTGTGGATGCGATATCCAACTAGAATTGTTCAAGGAAGAGATGGCTATATGGCACTAAGGTGTGAGGAGAATGGTCAGGGCTGAAGATAAAGATCTGGACATCAATAGCATACAGGTTTTATGTGAAACCATGGGAATGGGTAAGATGGTCCCACTAATAGTATAGAAAGTGAGATGAGAAGGGGCTTAGGATAGGACCACACAGACATCACCATGAAGAGATGGTGAAACATGAGAAAGCTCCAACAAAAAGAATGGCTAGAAAGTTAAGAATAAAATAGGAAAGCATGCTGCCATTAAAGCTTAGCAGTAAATAAAATCATAGCCATCCTAAACCGATGGCTCTTAATTTCTTACATGAAGAGGAAGCTGAGATTGGTAGAAATCTTTCTCTGGATCTAGGTTTGGGAGAAGCCTTCCACTTTCTCAAAACATGGAATTAAGTTTCTTCTCCTTCTTGGATTGGAAGACTTATGATTTTGTACAATACAGATATTAATTTTGAAAAAGCAAACATTTTCTCTATAATAAATTTAAAGAATGTGAAAATGCTGCAGGTTTTAGAGCCAAATGGATCTGAATTTAAATTCCATCTTTGTCATTTCTCAGCTTTGTGACTTTGAGCAAGTTATTTAAGCTCTCTGACCTTGGGTTTCCTCGTACAGCATTCTACTACCTACAGTACAAAAACGGAGTTGTTCCTGTTGTCTTGGATCCACTCTCATCAGAAGCCCCACAATGAAAACAGCACTATTTATAGTCACAAATAACCTTCTTATCAGGAAATCTGACAATTTCATTTCTTATCCTGCTATAACTATCAGAAGTACTGGACACAGGTAATTACTCCTTCCCTTTTAAAACACCATCTTTCTTTGGCTTCTGGGTAAGCACACTCTCTCCATTCTCTTCTTGCCTAATTGTCCCACACTCAGACTCCTTGCTGGTTCTTTCTAATGTCCCTGACTCCGTATGTGTAAACAATGGTATGCTCAGACTCAATCCTCAATCCTCCTTCTCTTGCTAATATCACTCCACAGGTGACCTCATCCAGTCTAATAGCTTTAAATACTATCTATATTCCATTGACGTTTAAATTGGTATCTTCTACTCAGATCTCTCATCTGAACGCCAGACACCAACTGCCTACTCAGCATCCCTTCATGATTGTCTAAGCGGCATTTCAAACTCAGCATGTCAAACTCCTCATCCTCCCTATACCTAGTCTTCCTACAGTATTTCTCATCTTATGAAATAGCAACCCCATTTTCCTAATTGCTTGGGCTCAAAACCTGAATCATCTTTGACTCTTTCTCATCCCACGTGCAAGCATCAGCAACTTCTGTCAGTTCTTACTTCATAATATATTCAAAATGCAACCAGTTCAAACTATGTTCACCGGTGTCATCTTAGTCTCAACTACATATTGTCTCTCCTCTGAGTTATTCCATAGTCTAACAGATATTTTTACCTGCACTCTTGACTCCTAAAGTATACTCTTCACTAAGAGACAGAGTAATCTCTTTTAAAGTGAAAGGAGTCTCTGGTTACTCTTCTGCTCTACCTTCTTATAGCTTCTTATACCATCTCACTCAGAAGAAATGAAAATTCTTGATGACCTTCAATCTCTGCCCAGCCAGCATTCCCCACTCCCCCTGCTGTCTTCTTAACCCTCCCTACCTCATTCTCTATGCTTCGTGGATCTTATGCCCATTTCTAGAACACCCCCAGGCATGCTTCTGCCTTTGGAACTTTATATTTGCTATTCTCTTAGGTATTCTTGTGGTTTGTTCCCTCATTGTCATGAAGGTCTCTTCTCAAGTCAACTTGAAAAACAAATGCTTCTTGACAAATCCCAAAAAAACTACAAATTTATCAAGGACAACCCCTTCCCGAGTATTTACCACCCTTCTCTGGTTTCTCATTCTTCATAGCCCTTATTATTTACAACTATACTAAATAATTTACTTACTTTTTATTTTGTCTCCTCCGCAGTCTAGCATATATGTTCCATGAAGTCAGGGGCTTTATATGTTTTAGTTCCTTGTAGCCCCAGAACCTAAAACAGTGCCTGGTATGTATTAAGTATTTAATATGTAACTGAATTAGAATTAAATAAAAAACATATGTAAAAAACTTCAATTACAGATGTTCAATAAATGGTTGTTTTATTTGTGAAAACGTATAAATTCAAGTGTAATTATCCAAAAATTGATGGTACAAATAGTAGTAGTAAGGTTGGTAGAGAATGATAAACACTATGAATTACTCTCCCACAGACACTGAATTTTTAAGACAAAACTCAATTTGGAAAAGTTCACTTAGTGTGTCATATAAAACCCTCTAACAAAGTGAATTTATACAAAATAAACAACTTTTTAAAAAGTATTATAAAGATTGGTCACATTGTCATACATGATCCAAAACAAACTTAGCCAAATTAGGTTTCCTTTTAAGAAAAACATAGTATCTATTAACATTCTATTTTGAACAACTGAAAAGAGCTCTGGGCTGGGCACAGTGGCTCACAATGTAAGCCCTGCACTTTGGAAGGCTGAGACACAAGGATTGCTTGAGGCCTGAAGTTTGAGACTAGCCTGGACAACATAGCAAGAACTTATCCCTACAAAAAAGAAAAAAAAAAAAAAAAATAGCTGGCCAGGCATGTGGCACGTGCCTGCAGTCCCAGCAACTCAGGAGGGTGAGGTGGAAGGACTGCTGAGGCCTAAGAGGTCGAGGCTGCATCTAGTCGTGATTGGGCCACTGCACTCCAGCTCTGCACTCCCACCTGGGCAACAGAGTGAGACTTCGACTCAAAAAAAAAAAGAGCTCTGAGAAATGTGTTTACTAAGAAATAATGAACAGATTTATTACTTTGAGTTAAACGTAACAGGAAGAATAGTAAAATACTTAATAAAATGCTAACTGGTGTTCAGAATTTGTTTTAAAAATCAATCTCCCAGACAGAGAACAGAGGTGAGAAAGAGATCCACAGCTGTCTGGTAACTCTTTAAAAAATTTTATTTACACCACCAGATAAAGCTGGGAGAAATACTTCCAACAAGGCTGTAAGGTGGTTCCTTGAAGGCACCTGATACATTTAAAAAGTATTTCACAGTGTTTGGCATACAAGTACCCAAATAAATGTCTGTTAAATGCACAAATGGTGTACTAATAAATAAATAATTATAAGATATTGCCACTCAGGTACCTATCTTCACTGCTCACTACAAACTCTTAACAAAAAGCTGAGAGTTTAAGTACTAATAATCTCCGTTTCACATCTTTCATATCAGGAGTAAGAAAGAACCTTCACGTATAAAAGCTGTGCTTTACTCTCAGAGGAAAAATCCACACTCTAAAGGTATCAGTTGATGCCCTAGGTCAGTCGTGCTTGTAACACTATTTGAGATATTTTAGGCAGGGGAGCATAACGCAGGGTTATGTCGCCGCATCTCCAGACAGCTGGATGGGAGAGGAAACACCCATGCAGCATGCCTCAGAAAAGGTCCTGCTGGCCCCAGGGCTCAGCACCTGACAGGAGATTCTGCTGAAGAAATCAAATGCCAGTTAAAATCAGATTTTGAAAGGTAAGACAAAAAGAAAAAAGAAATTATTAAAGAAAAGTGAAGTAGAAAGAGAAGAGCAAAATAAACACAAGTCAGAAAGGCACAAAAGCAAATGTTACTGCACCCCAAGTACACAACAGACACACAAATTTTGTACACAAAAGAACATGCTTCTATATACCTTGATCCTTACTTTTAAAATTTGTAGAGTGACCTCAAAACAGATTTCCATTTCATATTTTTCCTCACATTTTTCAGGACTACCACCATCACATCCGGCATGATAAAACCTATAAATTCACCTGTGTAAAGACAACTACATTCAAACTCAATATTGAACACAATGGTTTCTAAAAATATTTAGAGGGCTTTAAGGTTTAAAGGAAGAGAATTCACTTTACATTTTTACCCTAGAAGATCTGGATGACTCAGAGTCTAATAATAGGATGGATGAGCGCTTGCCCTTGGGTCACCAATTCTAGGGTGACCACAGCAGACAGTCATTTTAGGACGTTACCATCCACAGTTGTTTTGTTCACAATCTGTAGACGAAATGTGCTGCTTGTCTCTATTAATACTCACTGGACAGGTGTATACATTCCAAGTCATTCGTATCTGCCAATCCTTAGTACTTCTAAGCAGAGTTGTGAAAGCCACAACAGCTGTTATCTTTAGTATGCCCTTTGGTATGCTCAGTTCTCTCCTTTCTTCGTCTAAAGTACTAAATACTAATACTTCATATTTATAACAGATCTTCCTGTCTAAACCAAAATCACAAAAGAAAGCTATCTTTGGAGGATTTCTGAAATGAGCATATCATTGTATGAAACCAGGAAGGCAACAGATCTCTTTCTTTGCAGGAAAATGGTAAAAGCCGAAGCAGCTAAGAAGGCCAACAGTTAGGAGGACTTGGAACTGCAGGATTTTGCAAACACCCCTGGGACTTTGTCCTGTAGCCATTTTCACACGTTTATACATAGGTAACTGGGAAATGCGCTTCTAAAATCTATGTGTCAAGGATGTAGGTACCCAGGCATTATAAACCAATCTTGCCCTGGTGTTCTATAGCTTGAAATTAACCTCAACTGTGGTGCCAGAATTATAATCTATCAGTTCAACGATCCACCATAGCAATCAGAAACTAGATGAAACTTACTGGGCTGTAAAGTTATCCCACTAGGAAGGTTGCCCCAGCCCAGTCATGGCGATAACTGAAAAATAAAGCTATTATTTTATACCACAGCATAGAGGTATTGAAGTCACCACCACCTAATCTGCTAGCTCTGTACTGAAATACTGACATCATACATCAGCCTTTGCCACACACTGTCCATGGCACTAATGGAAATGAACTTATCATCTAAAAATTCACATTCCTATCTTCCAAGTTCTTAACCTTCTTTCAAAGAACTCAGCATCTCCTTTTGAGAAGAGTTTTCATGTAACCAGGCAATAGTCCAACTCACATTTTTAAAATTATTTTTATTTTTTGAGTTGGAGCTCACTCTGTAGCCCTGGCTGGAGTGCAGGGGCACACTCACAGCCACCACAGCCTCTACCTGCTGGGCTTAGGTGATCCTTCTACCTCAGCCTTCCAAGTAGCGGGAACTACAGGCGCGCTCTACCACACCCAGCTTATTTTTTGATTTACTGTAGAGACGAAGTCTCACCAAGTTGCCCAGCTGGTCTCGAACCCCCGGACTCAGGCAATCCTCTCCCCTCGGCCTCCAAAAGTGCTGAGATTACAGACTGAGTCTCCGTGCCTCACTCAAACTTAATATGCGTTAATGTTTGCATAAAATGTTTAATAGGGACTCTATTATTCTTAAATGATGTTATATAATGCACTAAGTAATATGAAACAAACTTAAAAAGAGTGAAAAAAGTCACAATAACTCTTCACTTAAAATATATCATTTTATTTCCAAAGGTTTCAAGAACCCTGAAAGTTCAGGCTTGACACATTTGCTTCTGTCAACCTCAGACACTCTCCAAAATGAGAAAGAAAGTACCCACAATGCCCATTTGATCTTGTTCAGTAACGCAGCGAAGCAGCCATGCGGTTTGATTTTCTTTTGCTTTGGAGCTGGTGGGTAATACAAATCGTTGTCTGCAATTGTTTCACTGACGAGGAAACTGAGGCACAGAGCGGTTAAATGACAGAGAACACCAGACTCTTTGAGCAGAAAGGACCTCACAAGTAACACAAATCCAAAATATGACAAGCACAATCCTGTATTTTTATCCAACTGAAAAAAGCTACGTTTTGTATAAAGCTAAAAGTTTATCTAAACTCTTTCTCAGCTCAATAACTAACTGAACAAACACATTATCCCTTGTCCGCTTTGAACCTTTGCTTTTTGCCACAAATTTCTCAATTAGTTCAGTGTAGAAATTAGTGCCCAAGCAAAACATCACCTCTTAGTGTTGGCTTCCGGGCAACCTCAGGTGCTGCCTGACTTCAGTAACTACTGGTTGCACACCATCTTTATGCCAGACAATGTTATAGATGGTAATGACACAGAAGTGAACAAATCCCGTGAAAATGTCAGTCTCCGTGATATGTAGACGACAGAGGATGTTAGCGCCATGGAGAAAATAAAACGCAGGAACACAGACGCGAAGTGCGGGGTGCGGCTCAGCTTTGAAAAGAGTGGCCAAAGCCGGGCTCGGTGGCTCAGCCTGCAATGCCGCGCCTTTGGGAGGCTGAGGTGAGTGGATTGCCTGAGTCCGCAGGTTCGAGACCCGCCTGGGCAGCGAGACCTCATCTCTGTAATAAATCAAAAAAAATCAGCCGGGCGTGGTAGCGCGCGCCTGTAATTCCGGCTACTCGGAAGGCTGAGGCGGAAGGATCGCCGGAGCCCAGTGGGTCGAGGCTGCGGTGGCCGGGAACGGCCACTGCACTCCAGTCTGGGTGACAGAGTGAGACTCCAACTCAAAAAAAAAAGAGTGGCCAGTGAAAGTCACAAGGGGTGACATTTGAAGTCAGACCTGAGAGGCAGTGGTGTGAATTAGCAAACGGGACTCGGAGGGGGGCATTCCAGAATCAGGCAACAGTCAGTGCAAAAGCCCTGAGGTGGAAGCCTGCCTGGTACATGACTCATAATTTTGTTGTTGTTTATTTCAAGAAATGTATATTTTTACTTATTTAAACTTCTGTCCAATGCTTTGAAAGAAGGTCAGGAACGTACATACAATCAGAAATACTGCAGACAAGCTTCAGATACTATGCCACTTGAGAGGCGTCTTTAGTAGCACGCTTGCAAGAACCACTCGACTCCTTCTGCTCTGCCCTCCCACCAACTCCCCACCACCATTCCTTCTTTTCTCCCTTAGGGATCAAAACACTGACTTCCTAAAGCCAACTTACAGTGGTTTTAAAAAAGGAAAGGACAACTCTGGGAAAAGGCCCCACCTTAAAAGGAAACCGAACTGCCAGGCAGGGTCTCCCAGTCCGCAAAGACTGGTATTTGTACCCAGCACTTAACAGAAAGTGCTACCTGGCAGGTTTCTCTGTTGACATCCCACTCTACGCTACCTTGTATTGTTCTTTTGTGCACATCTGCTCACCCAGCAAATTCCTTGGAACAGGGCCCATATTTTGGAAAGGTCCGAACCGCACCACAGAGCTTTGCTCACCGAGAGCAGTAATATCTGTCGGATGGTGAAGTCACAGAAACTACCACAACCAGCAGCAGACATTCCTCCTCTCTAAGTATCTATTTGTGGATAAAGCATGAAAGAGACATCACAGTCTCTCCGAGGCTTTTAAATCATCTCAACTATTTTGGTCAACTTACTGTTTGTGTAACATTCCATTCTAAGTTTCCCTTTGCCTTTTCAGTGCAGCACTTTATACGCTTTCAGTCTAGACTCAAGCATGGATTAGCCCCCAAACATAGAGGAACCGCTCGGAGAGAAGTCCGTTCGGTTGGCTTCAGCCCGTGTTATGAAACAGGATGACGGAAAAGGACTCAACATGAAACGACCACGTAAGGGACTAGAAGACCTTGTCCAGACAGTCCAGCAAGACAAACAGACGCATCACGGACAACTTCAGTGCACGTAAGATATTTCAAAGTATATAGCAGTGATCTGGAGGGTGAGGTAAGGCTTCAGAGAACCTCTGGCACCTGAACAGACAAGGTTTTGAGAGGTGAATAGGCCCGGGACAATTGGACACCGGATCAAAGGGCATTCTGGATTGTGCAAAACACTGGCATAAACATCACAGATTGAGGAGGAGCCCATTCACCCTCAGTGGAGGAAAGCTGTTGCACTCTCGAGTGTTCCAAGAAAAAAAACAGGTTGTCAAAGAAGAGGCCGAGGGAAAAAAGTTTCGCAGCGCCTGTTTGGCTAAACCTCTTAGCCTCTTTGCTTTGTTTTGCTCCTTCTGTGTTGTTTCCCTCTCACAGAAATACAGGACGGCTGTGGCTTAAAACGTCAGTGAAGAAAAGCGCCTCAGCTTTACTGTGGAAAAAGAAAAAACTAAGAGTGGGCAAAGGCCAAGAAATAATTATTTTTTAAGTCAATACTTTTCTGGAATACATGAATGGGGCACACTTTAAAATTCAGGTACCACAGGCCTGAAATATTTGTCCCCACCGTCCTCTCCGCTAGCTCCACGAATGTTTATTTTATGCCCACTGCTTGTTAGTTTCTGGGATACCAGGCCGATGAGGCAGTCTCCTGCCCGCCTCCTCCGAGCAAGCTGGTGCCTGCAATCCAGGAGAAGTACGCACAGGGCAGAGGGCTGTGTGACACCTTGCGCCTTCCGCAGCTGCCGACCGAAGCCTGCCGCCCAGGGCAGGGGTGAATTCCGGTCAAGTAAGCCAACGAGGACAAAACACGCGCAGACCAGCTCAACAACCGAGACGCGAGAAGCCGGCGGAGGCCCGGGGCGCCGCGGCCACCGCTCCCACGGGCCGCGGCTGGCAACGGCGAGCGGGAAGCACGGGGGTCCGGAGGGGCGAGGTTACCTGGGCGCTCAGGTAGATCTTGAGGCACTCCTCGCACACGGCCTTCTTGCAGCAGGGCAGGGGCTGGATGGGCTTGTCTTCCAGGCACACCCGGCACATCAGCACCATGAGGGGCGCGTAGGGATCCCCGGCCCCGCCC